>NW_017678404.1:0-22143 GCF_001879085.1 Nicotiana attenuata
TGATATTTCAGCCGATACAAAAATGTAAATGGCGATATTTCAGCCGATTGCAGGATTCAAATAACGTTTGGCGATATTTCAGCCGATACAAAAAATGTAAATGGCGATATTTCAGCCGATACAAAAAATGTAAGTGGTGATATTTCAGCCGATTGCAGGACGTAAGTAAAAGTGGCGATATTTTAGCCATGCAAGAAAGATAAGGTGGCGATATTTCAGCCATGCAAGTGGAGGTAGAGCTCGGAAGGCAGAAAGATAGCCTTATGCAGATAATACAAGATGGAGACAACGCTTGGTCTCGGAAGGCAGAAAGGTAGCCTTATGCAATGCAGGAAATGCAGATGGAGACAACGCTTAGTCTCGAAAGGCAGAAAGGTAGCCTTATGCAATGCAGGAAATGCAGATGGAGAAAACGCTTAGTCTCGGAAGGCAGAAAGGTAGCCTTATGCAATGCAGGAGATGCAGATGGAGACAACGCTCAGTCTCGGAAGGCAGAAAGGTAACCTTATGCAATGCAGGAAATGCTGATGGAGACAACGCTTAGTCTCGGATGGCAGAAAGGTAGCCTTATGCAATGCAGAAATGCAGATGGAGACAACGCTTAGTCTCGGAAGGCAGAAAGGTAGCCTTATGCAATGAGATAAATGCGGGTAGTAATAAAAGATTCTTAGCTGACAGATGGTAGCCGATTGTGATATTGCGGCTGTTGGGAAATATTGCGTGCGGACAGCAAAATGCGGGTAGGTGTGATGGCTCAATGCGATTGCGTAATATGTTTGTGACTCGGGCGCCTGCATCCAAAGAAAATTGTGAGTTTTGTCAAGGGGGAAAGGTTAGTTTGTTTTCCCTTGGCTTCCGGCATTGCGCATCGTTGGGGTAGCGTCGCTAAATAGTAGCAATTCGAACAATAATTATGCATGATTTAGTAAATATAACATAAGTAGAAAACGATTTTGTTTAGATGAACCAACGACTACAACGTGGTTCAAAACATTGCAACCTTCCTTGCTCCGGAATTTTGAGGGTCCTCCTCAAAATTTTGCCCCAGTTTACTAGGTTGGCACTTCTGACGGCTGCGCTGAATGACTGAAGAATCAACTTCGAAATTTTGAGGGTCTTCCTTAAAATTCTGCCCCAGTTTACTGAGGCGGCATCCCTGGCGATGAGTGGCTGAAGACTTACTTCGGAATTTTGAGGGCCCTTCTCAAAATTCTGCCCCAGTTCCAATAGTAGGGGAAAATGAAATTTTTATTAAATCGTGACCGAACCCATAGGGTTGCCTACGTATCCCCTCTTAAATGGGAATCAGGTCAGGCGGAGTTTAAATTTCATCATAGAGAAATCATAGGTGATTGCACATAATATCATTTCACTGCATCTGAGTTGATTGGCTTTGGCTAGACTTCTCCATCCATTTCTGCAAGAATAAGGGCTCCTCCAGTTAGAACCCGGTGAACCATGTACGGACCGTGCCAGTTGGGAGAGAATTTCCCCTTGGCTTCATCTTGATGTGGGAATATCTTCTTCAACACCAGCTGCCCCAGTGTAAACTTCCTTGTCTTAACTCTTTTGTTGAAGGCTCTGGACATTCTGTTCTGGTACAACTGACCGTGGAAAACTGCGTTCATTCTTTTCCCATCTATAAGGGCTAGCTGCTCGAAGCGACCTTTTACCCATTCTGCGTCGTCCAACTCTGCTTCTTGTATGATCCTCAGGGAGGGAATTTCTACCTCGGCGGGGATGACCGCCTCTGTACCATAAACCAGCATGTAGGGAGTTGCTCCGGTCGATGTGCAGACTGTGGTGCGGTATCCTAGTAAGGCAAATGATAACTTCTCATGCCATTATTTGTGACTTTCGGCCATCTTCCTTAGTATCTTCTTGATATTCTTGTTGGCTGCCTCTACAGCTCCATTCATCTAAGGCTTGTAGGCTGTAGAATTCTTGTGTTTGATCTTGAATGACTCACACATGGCTTTCATTAAGTCGCTGTTGAGATTGGAACCATTATCAGTGATGATTGATTCTGGAATCCCGAATCGGCAAACAATACGATCACGGACGAAATCTGCCACAACTTTCTTAGTCACTGCCTTGTATGATGCTGCTTCAACCTATTTAGTAAAGTAATCAATCGCCACCAGGATAAATCTGTGCCCATTTGATGTGGCATGCTCGATAGGTCCGATAACATCCATTCCCTAGGCGGCAAATGGCCACGGTGAGCTAGTTGCAGTAAGCTCGTTTGGAGGCACCTTTATCACGTCTGCATGTATCTGACAGCGATGGCATTTGCGAACATATTGGATACAGTCTGTTTCCATAGTCATCCAAAAATACCCTGCTCGGAGTATCTTCTTTGCTAAGACAAAACCATTCATGTGTGGTCTGCATGTCCCTGCGTGCACTTCATCTAATAGTCTGGATGCTTCCTTTGCTTCGACAGACCTTAGCAAACCTAAATCGGGAGTCCTCCTGTACAAGATTCCTCCCCTGTGAAAGAAGTTGTTGGATAATCTCCGAAGTGTGCGCTTCTGAGTGGCGTTGGCGAGTTCTGGATACTCCCCTGTTGTTAAGTACCTTTTGATGTCGTGGAACCATGGTTTTCCGTCCGCTTCTTCCTCAATGTTGGCACAATAAGCTGGCTGATCATAAATTCTTAATGGGATGGGATCAATGAAATTTGTGTCTGGATGTTGGATCATGGATGATAGGGTAGCTAGTGCATCAGCGAACTCATTCTGAACCATGGGGACATGCTGAAATTCGGTCTTTGTGAATCTTTTCCTTAACTCCTGTATGTGGTGCAAATAGGGAAGTATCTTAGAGTTTTGGTGGCCCATTCTTCTCGGACTTGATGTATGAGCAGGTCTGAGTCCCTGATCTCTAGTAGCTCTTGAATGTTCATGTCAATGGCCATCTTGAGTCCCGGGATGCAAGCTTCGTATTCGGCCATATTATTTGTGCAAGGGAACCTGAGTTTGGCGGATACCGGGTAATGCTGGCCGGTTTCTGATACTAGGACTGCCCCTATGCCAACTCCTTTAAAATTGGCGGCCCCGTCAAAAAAAAACCTCCAACCCTCGTAGGATTCTGCAATATCTTCTCCTACAAAGGACACTTCTTCATCAGGAAAATACATTTTCAGGGGTTCGTATTCTCCGCCGATAGGGTTCTCGGCAAGGTGATCTGCTATGGCCTGGCCCTTAGCTGCTTTCTGAGTCACGTAAACTATATGTTGAACTCACTCAACAAGATTTTCCACTTGGCGAGCTTGCCAGTGGGCATGGGTTTCTGAAAGATATACTTCAACGGGTCCATCCTGGATATGAGATCGGTAGTGTAGGCATAGAAATAATGCCTCAATTTCTGAGCTACCCAAGTTAGAGCATAGCAAGTGCGTTCTAATAAGGAATACCGGGCCTCGTACGGGGTAAACTTCTTACTGAGATAGTAGATGGCCTGCTCCTTTCTTCCAGTTTCATCATGTTGCCCTAGAACACAGCCGAACGCTTCATCCAAAACTGCAAGATAAAGCAATAGGGGCCTTCCTGGCTCGAGCGGAACCAAGACTGGTGGCATTGACAGGTATTCCTTGATTCTGTCGAAGGCTTTCTGACAATCGTCGGTCCATCTAGTAGCAGCGTCTTTCTTTAGCAATTTAAAAATGGGTTACAAATGACTGTGGACTGGGCTATGAACCGACTGATATAGTTGAGTCTTCCCAAGAAACTCATCACGTCCTTCTCGTTCTTTGGCGGTGGCAATTCTTGGATGGCTTTGATCTTTGATGGGTCCAATTCTATTCCTCGACGGCTTACGATGAAACCCAGCAGTTTTCCGGCAGGAACCCCGAATGCACATTTGGCAGGATTCAATTTCAGATTGTACCTTCTCAGTCTGTTGAAGAATTTTCTCAGATCTTCCATATGATCAGCGGCTTTCTTGGATTTGACGATGACATCGTCCACATATACTTTGATCTCCTTGTGTATCATGTCGTGAAAGATAGTAGTCATAGCTCTCATGTAGGTGGCGCCAGCATTCTTCAACCCAAATGGCATCATTTTGTCGCAATACATTCCCCACGGTGTGATGAAAGCCGTTTTCTCTGCATCCTCCTCATCCATCCATATCTGATGATACCCGGCGAAACAATCAACAAAAGACTGCAACTCATGCTTGGCACAGTTGTCGATGAGAATGTGTATGTTTGGAAATGGGAAGTCGTCTTTAGGACTGCCCCGGTTGAGATCCCGGTAGTCGACACAGATTCTGACCTTCCCATCCTTCTTTGGTACTGGCACGATGTTGGTTAACCATGTCGGATATTCCACTACCCTGAGAACCTTGGCTTTGACATGCTTAGTGACCTCTTCTTTGATTTTCAAACTCATATCGGGTTTGAATTTCCTGAGCTTCTGCTTTACTAGCGGACAAGTCGGGTCTGTTGGCAATTTATGTGCTACAATGGATGTGCTGAGGCCAGTCATATCATCATACGACCAGACAAATATGTCCTCATACCCTTTCAAAAAATTCCGTATATTCTTCCTTTTATGATGGTGACAGGATAACACTGATGCGACTTTCTTTGACGTTCTCTGTATCTCCCAAATTAATGACCTCAGTTTCTTCCAGGTTGGACTTAGGTCTGTTCTCAAAATTCTCAACCTCTCTAACGACCTCTTCAGGTATTTCATCTTCTTCTGAATCTATGTCCTTTTGTTGCGTTGTTTCGTTGTAAGTCACAGTCGTTGGTTCATCGTCAAGATAAGTAATAGTAATGCTGTATAAAATAGAGTAAATGACGGAGAAAATAATATGCGAGATATATATGATAAAATGAAATGCTTTGATTGAATCTATAATTGTTTGAAACATCGGAGCTCTTTTTCGAAATAAAAGACAATGTGGAAAGAAAATCAACTAGTAGAGTGAGCTAAAAATGAAATGCATGGTGCTTTTGTTTAGCCTTCCTACCCCGAAACTTTCCGGGCTCTGGTGGTTCTGATAGTCCAGTTATTGAGATGTGCCCTTCTGCTTAAGATGATCATGCTAGAGTGCACGAACTAACCTTTGGGGAAGGGGAATAAAACAAAAAGTAAAAACAAAAAGGTAACAAGTTAGTAAAGATTATGAGGAGAAAATGTTGCGATATTTAAACACATAGTGCAAGAATATAAATCGTGTCCTAATTTTGGGTGCCTCGTTGTGCCCGAGGTAGGCCTAGCGACAAATAGTTTTGGAGAACTTATAATGCTAAATGCCTCATTTTATTGATAAAAATAAGACGAATCCCAAAACGACGCTTAAAATAAAGTAAAATGTCACTAATGGCCATTGGCCTCATTACATTTTGAAGCGAAAAAGAAAAGAGACTCCTAACTACTGGTCCCAGAAGGACCTTCCCCAGGTTGAATGCTCCCGTTGATCAATTCCTCCAGCTCGCGTAGGTTCACCAGTAAAAATGCCTTTGCCAGGCGTTCTCCTTCGTTTCCCTCAGCGTTCTGGCAGTCGGTGACTCTTTTTCTTACTTTTCCTTCCAATTCCAGCAGACTGTATTCCAGATATTCCAGCTTTTTGCTAGCCTTGGTGACCCTCTCTTTCCATTCATTGATTTTGTCACTTGATGGGAGATTCCTCCACCAGGTCAGCAAGAGTGAGGGTATACTGACCATACCGAAGTCGGGGACCTTATTCTCCATTTTCTGCAAAACAAAAGGGTTAAGACCATACCCCCCACCTGACTCGACTATTTAAACCAATAATTAGCATAATAAGCACTTAAGTTCTCCAAATAAATGCACAGAACGTGGAGGCGTCCGTTTGGGTTTCAGGGAAACCCGATGGACTTTGGACAAGGCTATCTTAATGAGTGATTATGTGGATAACATAACTGACTCGGCTAGATTTGACCATGATGCATGTACAGTTTAAACAGAGTAAGGTTTCTATTGGGGTATTAGACAAGGTACCCTTGAGTGGACAACTCAAGAGGGAAAGGCACGGAACCGTCGACTGTACCGCTAATCGACTGGTTTTACCGCAAATATGCCTTTGCCAAATTTAGGGGGTGATAGTATTGGAAGAGCGCAACAACTCAGTATAAGCGTTGCTATAGTATTTGTTTGGCACGAGTGGAATATGATGTTGAAGATGCAGTTTACAAGAATGAAACATATTGACATGTATTTTCACGTTCATACAATAAAGATTACAATAATTGCTCAAAAATTACAATGGTATTGATGGAAAGCGGTAAATGAAAGTAATTAAAGAAAAAGAAACAAAAGAAACAAGTCAGTTTCAAATAAAGGCATTAAACAAAAGCAATAAAAGAAAGCAATAAAGTCACATATAGCATGCAATGGTAAAAGCCTAAAGAATCCCCAGCAGAGTCGCCATGCTGTCGACGCCCCCTTTTTCCTCGCGGAATTGGGTTCACGACATTCGGGAGGACAACTCTATTCCCTTGCGAGAATTGGGTTTTTGGAGTTTGAAGAGTCGCCACCTAATGATTATAGTGCATTAGGACACGTTAAGGAAGAATTTGAGATGAAGAACCAGAGTTCGGATAAGGGCTAGAAATTATCTCGAGGGGAAGGTGTTAGGCACCCCTCAAGATCCACTAGTGTGGTTCCCAGCCATGCTACAATTGTGACTTTGAATGCAAACAAACAAGTAAACAAGCAAGCATTGCAAATACGAGAAAATTATTACAAATAAGGAGCACAAAAGGTTAAAAAAAAGTGCTGAATTTTAGGGAAAGAGCCGTTTAGTTAAAAGTGCATGTAGGAAGAAGTCAAGTACTTAGTGCGAACAATCTGAAAATTATGTGAAAAACAGAAGTCGAAAGTGCAACAGTTTTTTTTTTAAGATTCAGAAAATTGGTAAACTAATAAAGAGGGAGGAGGGTCCTAGGTTTATATATTACATGGATCATTCGCACAACACTGGTACTCAATTGTACGCATAGTGTTATCGTGTAATCATCATCTCCATGTCTACCCTTTCCCACCCCATTAAGGTATTGGAGCGCGGAATGGTATCGTTTGCCTATTGCATGCTATTACCCGTCCCAAGCTATCAGTCCCGGGGCATTAGGACTTCTAATCCTAAAAGGGGAAGAAAGGGATGGGGGCCTTTATGGAGTTTAAAGGACAAAAATTCTAATCGACATTCAAAAACAAGTAACAAGTAGGGGGAATGAACATACAAACAGGTAAGGCTCACATAAACCCCGTAAATCAGATAACATCTAGTTTAGCATGCCTTTACACATACTGGTTTGGTCTTTAAAATTAAAAATTAAGCAGCGAGCGGACTGGTTCGATACATACGTTTAGACAGGAAGCCCACATTAGGCAACTTGGATCCAATTGTCAGAACTTAAGGTATTTTAAGCGAGTGATTTAGAAAGTACTGGTTCTAGAAAAGGAGTCTAATGCCGGAAAGTAAAGACTGCAGTCAGTTTAGAAATAAGTTTTAAGAGAATCATGAGTATAAACCTTAAAAGGAGTTCCAGAGTCAGAAATACTTAAGGAAAGAGTAAACTGCTGAACTGTTTTAAAGACAATTTCAGGAAGACCAAAACTTAGTTGGAAAATGTTTAGGCAGAATTTTAGAAAGAAACCATTTTAGAAGAGGTGCAGATTTGAAGAACTCAAATATATACTGATTCAAAAGAGTTTTTGTCAAAAGATTGAGGCTGAAAACATTAAGACAATAGAGACCAGTTAACAGATTGTTATTGCTTAAGAAGAATCGGACGAACTTGATGCGGAATCCTATGATATCTATATCTGATTTAAAAAGGTCTGTTAAGAAGAGGTAATTATTTACTTACCCTACAGTTTGCCTAATGCATATGCATTCCCTATAGGCATGATTTCTATATGCACTGATTACATGAACGTTAAGGTCCTATAGGCAGGATTTCTAGATGACTTATATCATAATTAAACGTTAAACCCTATAGGCATGGTATCTAGGTGACTTGAATCAGAAACATCGAACCATCTTATGTGCAGTATTTCTAGTGAAAAAAAAAAGTCCTAAAGTCATGATATCTACCCTTTATTGATGCAAGAAAGTAAAACCCCTCCCACACCCTTTTACTAGATTCCCCGAGTTCTATACAAGTTATTACAACCCAATGAATCAACTGAAATAATAGAAATACATCAAAAACTAACAGCTAGATCCAAGCGGCCTAATTCAATTTAATGTCCAATAATATGTATTTAACCAACTCCGGGGTCCAGATCTCCAAAGCCTTCTCATTATCCAGGGTGTTTCAAAGTTTCAAGGAACCTCAGGGATTCCAGGAATTGCTTACACCCGGGATGCCATTATGAACAGGATGGTGCAGTGTGGAATAGCCAGCCCTCAGGCATCCAAGTTCAGAGGGAGCTCAGGGGTCCCAAAGCATGGCTTGCTAGAGAGGGGCAGAATTTATAGCTAGGAGTAAGTGCAAAGTGAAAGGGAATTAAGGGGCCATTACAAGTGGTGGTCATACCTAGCCATAAGGTAGGCTGGCACACCCATGACCACTTGCTAGATGAACAAGTTAGGAGCAGACCTTTTGATGGTCAGACAAAGGTCTGGATAGTGATTAGGACACTATCAGACCTAAGTCAAGGCTCAAGCACATAATGGGGAGAATGGGAAGTGGGAATTGATTGAGTTAAGGAGTTCAATGAACCCAGTTCAGGATCATAGACAGCAATATTGGGGTGCTGCTATGCCCTGAACAATAAAGTAAAGGGGATTCACAGAGTATCAAATTCATGACAAACAATTGATTACACACATAACTTAAATACAGAAATATAAAGGAGAGGGAAACAAATATCAACTAAAGGAAATAGGCAGAATTAAATACATTATTGTTGAGGCATGTAAACTAACTGAGACATACCAGTAGAGAAGCAAAAGAAGTGCAGAAGAAAGTAAAGTAAACACAGTCCACAGCAGCACAAGTATCAAAAGAGAGAGTTTTAAGTGAAATTGAATTGTGAACTCAAATGGTGTTCTGTGTTCGTGTGTGTAGGAAAAGTCTGTGAAAAGCCTCTGTAAAACTCTCCTTTAGTGCAAAAGGGCAGGCCCTTTTATAGTGCAGAAGATGAGTAAGAAAAAGGTAAGAGAATAGTTTTGAAATCAATCACAAGTTGTTTCCCTTTGGTTAAGGGATTTTGATTCAAACGGGCAAAAATAAATAAGGAAAGGATTCGTTTTAAAAATCTTTTCTAAAGCAATGTAATAGGGACAAATACACAGCAGTTTATTTAAGGAAATAGTCTAGTAGCACACGGTTTGGGCAGAACAAGGAAAGACAATCAATCAACAGCCAGTAAAATCAGGGTTCGAATCTTAGTGTGAATGAATCCAACCAGAAAAGGTGAGAAGGGGTTTAATTTAAAGAAAATCAACAGTACAAAACCTTTTAAAAAGGAACTCGGAATCAATCACAAGCTGGCCAAAGGCCTTTTGAAAGAAGAGAATTTGTCATATAAAAAGCATACAGACATGTGAGACAAGAGAGAGTTGTCGTAAAACTAGCAAGAAATCAGAGTGACCAAGAAGGTTAGGTTCGTAGACTCAGAATGAACCTGAAAGAGAGTCAAGGGTTCTGAATGGAACCCTTGACCAAACACAAAGTCAAGCCTGCCAAAAAACCCCAAATACTAGGGTTTCTGACTCGAATCAGATGCATAGACGAGAAAACAACAAATAGATCAGGCTCAGTAGTCTCTTTCAGAGACTTATGAGAAAACAAACAGAGAGAGCAGCAAGTTTGAAACACAGGGAATACATTTAGGCAAAACATGGTACTCAAACAAGTTCAGGAGAGAAAAAGTGATACAGGTTTAGGAAAAACAGTAGACGGAACCTGCTTAGAGTTCAAACAAAAGTCCAGTAAAGGCAAACAAGGATTAGAAGCTTAGTAAAATACAGTAAAGAAACATACGAGATAGACATGTAAAGCATGCTTATAGAGCCCGGTAGAAGAAAGAACAGAACACAAAAAATAGAAGAACATGCATAATATGGCAAAACATAAGAACATAGGAGCAGACATGCGAGGAAAGAACACAAGAACATGGCATAGACAGATTCACACAAAGAAAAGAAGAAGAAGAAAAGTGAAACAGACTAATTTTGAAAAGAAAATTGGGGAAAAGCTTTAAAACATTGAATATAGCACAGATCCACCATAGATCTAAGTAAATAAAAGAGGAAGGAACCTCGAATAGCCTTAGGGTTTCTCTGAAACAAGGAGAAGGCTTGGAAGAGGTCTGGTCTTAAGTCAGAGATGGCCATGACTAGGCTTCTAAAGCTCGAATATGTCGGAATGGGGCCGAAGAGGCCACAGAACACAGATCTGCAGGGGATCTGAACGGACGCCGTCGAGGTCAGACCTCGAAATCTCGAACACCCATGGTTTAGGGGTGAAGTAAGGTGAACACAGGTCGTCCATGGCCTGAAAAGCCATGGACTCCGGCGAGATAATGGTCGGAGAAGACGAGGGAGGCGATTAGGGTTTGAGAGCGTTTGAGAGAGAAGAGAGTTCGAAGGCGGCTGTCGAAGAGAAATGGGGATTAGGGTTAGGTCATGTGGAATTAAAAAGGAAAGAATCATTTGTGACCGTTGATCAAAAGGATCAACGGCCTGGATTTAAAAGAACCCCGGGCGGGTTTAGCAATTGGGTCAGGGGGTTGGGTGAGAAATCAAATTGGGTCGTTTTGATTTTGGGGCGGATTGGGCCAAAATTAAGGCTAAAATTGAAATGGAATTGGGGCTGTAATTGAAACGAAATGGGACTACATTTTAAATAGCCAGTTTATCCCTTTTATTTTATAAAAATAGTGAATTATCTTTAAAATAAAATTGAAGATGTTGAACCAATTAACAATACATATGTATTAATTTAAAAATATTAGAACTAATTTTACAATTATAAAACACTATTAATCGTAAAGTAGGCTATAATTGCCTTTATATGCAATTAGCTTTAAAAATACCAAACAAATTTGTAAAAATATATAAAAAATTACCTTAATTGTATTTGGTGTAAATATGAGAATAAAATAAGTTATTCACAAAAATGATAATTTTGGGAATAATTATTGGATTTTGTACTGTTAAAATAGACAATAAATTGATTTAAAATAAGGAAAAATACCAAAACTCTTGGGAATGCTTATATATGCATGTATATGCTATTTTGAGGATATTTTGAGTATATAAAAATACTTAGGAAAAAATTGGGTATCAACAGTAAGCAATCTCCATTTACTTGGTGTGAAATTCCATCATTCTTACACTAGTATTGATGAAATCTACTCATAAAACACATAGATCTTCAAGAAATTCCTTCAAGAACTCAAAGGAGGGTTTTGCAAGATTTCTTCCAAAAGGTAATCCTACACCCTTAGACTTACATGTATGAATTTATTATGGGTATATGAGTGTGAATTAAGTATTGGGACTCTTGGTGTGGTGATTAGAAGCCATAACTTCCTAATATAAATACACAACTATTATAGAGATTGAAAGATGTTTATTTAATGGAACTTTATTGGTTAAGGGTGTTGTTTACCTTGTGGGTGAAGAATAATATTGATTATAACCATTTGAGACTTTAGAGTTTATCCAAGAGCAAGAGAATCGGTTATTGGGTGTAGAAACACCATTAATAGGGATTATGAAGCTTTATACTCACCAAGTGTTTTATAAAATGCCTAAATGACCAAAACAAGGATATTGTTGCTAATTTGGAATCCTTTTGAATTGTATTGATATAGATTAAAGTTGAAAGGGTTGGCGAATATTATATTATGCTCAAGAGAAGGAAGTTAAGGTATGTGAGGCTAACTCTCTATGTTTGGGAATGTTAATGATTCTCCCTACATTACGTTTCTTTTATGACATATCAATTGCCTCAGAAATATAGTTAAGTCCTAGTCCCTTGAATAGTTGTAGAACTTCTGTTCTCTAGTTTCATAACTCGTTCATGACTTTCATTCTAACGTTGCGAGCTCAGTTCGTAATCAATATAGACTTGGGCTTGACGTCCCTAAGTCTTAGTATAGCTTACTCAGCATATCATAAACATTTGATGTTCAGTGTTCATAACCAGTTCAAGAATACAGGTCTCATTCTAGTCCTATACAGTATTCCAGTATTATGTATTGCAGTATGATTCTCAGTTCCTGATTTTGATTCCCTGAATGTTGAACACCTATATTTGGGCCTGAGGCTGCAGCTAATGCTTTATGCATCTTTGGGCCTGAGGCCGCAGTTTATGCTTTACGCATTTTGGACCTGAGGCCGCAGTTATGTATATGTATACTTGGGCCCGAGGCCGCAGTTTGTGCACATATATATATTGGGCCTGAGGCCGCAGTTTAATATTCAGATAAATAGGTTGTTCATCATTCAGAAGAGGGAGTATTCATATCCTTACTTCCTTTATTCAGTTCAGTTATTTTTTCAGTTATCAGTTCAGTTATCAGTTATCAGTTATCTTTTCAGTTATCAGTTCAGTTATCAGTTATCAGTTATCTTTTCAGCTATCAGTTTAGTTATCAGTTATCAGTTATCTTTTCAGTAATCACTTCAGTTTCAGTTTCAATAGTTAACATTTCAGTTATCAATTATCAATTCTCAGTTACCAGCTTAGTTCAGTTTCAACATTTATTATTCTTTCTTTCAGTTCCTTTACATACCAGTACAATTCAAATGTACTGACGTCCCTTTTGCCCGGGGCCTGCATCTCACGATGCAGGTAATGATTTACAGGTGACGATCCAGAATGCTAGGACTCTCGTACCAGCTATTTGGTGATCCCCAGTTCTTTCGGGGCATTATCATTACTTTACAGTCTTTCAGTGTTTACAGATATACAGTGTTTTCAGTACTTCAATAGAGGCTTCATAGAATAGAGTAACAGTTAGACAGAGTCTCAGACTTT
Organism: Nicotiana attenuata; assembly: GCF_001879085.1. Taxonomy (NCBI): domain Eukaryota; kingdom Viridiplantae; phylum Streptophyta; class Magnoliopsida; order Solanales; family Solanaceae; genus Nicotiana; species Nicotiana attenuata. Next base: position 12,980 of record NW_017678404.1, read on the forward strand.
TCATGTTAAGCCATGTTGGCTACAAATATATTTCAGAATTGTATTAGTATTTTTGCACTTTGATTTATATCATCCAGACTTTTAGTATATCAGCATGTGTTAGTTTATCTTTCGCATTCTGTATGTTATGATATCACATGTTGATTCAGCCAGCCAGTTGGTTCGCTCAGTCACATGTAGTCAGGCACCGAGTGTCGTGTTATGTCCAGGCCCAGGTTCGGGGCGTGACAGAAGATGGCGCCTCCAATCGATGATGCCTTTGGATGAGTTGGCGATATTTTAGCCCATGAAGGATGCAGTATGTGGCGATCTTTCAGCCTATGAAATGCAGTATGGGGCGATCTTTCAGCCATGCAGATGTAGTATGTGGCGATCTTTCAGCCATGCTGATGCAGTATGTGGCGATCTTTCAGCCATGCAGATGTAGTATGTGGCGATCTTTCAGCCATGCAGATCCAGTATGTGGCGATCTTTCAGCCATACAGATGTAGTATGTGGCGATCTTTCAGCCATGTAGATGTAGATGGAGGCAGGGTTTAGTCTTGAAAGGCAGAATGGTAGCCTTATGCAGATCGGAATGCAGATGGAGGTAGAGCTTAACCTCGGAAGGCAGAATAGTAGCCTTATGCAAATTTGAAGGCAGGATAGTAGCCTTAGGCAATGCATATGCATATGGAGACAACATTTAGTCTCGGAAGGCAGAATGGTAGCCTTATGCAGATTGGAAGGCAGAATAGTAGCCTTATGCAATGAAGATGCAGATGGAGATAGCGTTTAGTCTCGGAAGGCAGAATGGTAACCTTATACAGATTGGAAGGCAGAATAGTAGCCTTATGCAATGCAGATGCAGATGGAGACAGCGTTTAGTCTCGGAAGGTAGAATGGTAGCCTTATGCAGAATGGAAGGAAGAATAGTAGCCTTATGCAAGAAATAAAATAGCAAATGACAGTATAGTTTTCTTAACTGATAGTAGATTGCGGCGTTGTGATTACTGGGAGCATTGTGACATACGGAACATTACGGGTGCGTGCTGATAGCAAATGTTGGCAAGTGCAACGGTTCGGAGAGTCGTATTCTTGAACAATTTTTGTTCCATGGGCGTACAGTATGTTCAATGATTTCGTAATCCTAGTGCCTGCATCCAAAGAAAAATTGTGAGTTTTGTAAGGGGGAAGGTTAGTTCGTATCCCCGCTGGCTTTGCTTGACGCATTCAGCTTCGACCTGGTGTCACCGTCTGTATCATTGGGGTAGCGTTGATAAATAAAGCAGTTTCAATAATAATCATACATGATTTTTTAAAAATATGGCATAACTTAAAAATAGCTTTTAGATGAACCGACGACTGCGACGTAGTTCAGGACATTGCAACGTCTCCTGCTATGGAATTTTGAGGGTCCTCCTCAAAATTGTACCCCAGTTTGATGGGTTGATGCTTCTGACTGTTGCTCGTGCGGCGATCGGCTGAAATTACTTCGGAATTTCAAGGGTCCTCCTCGTAATTTTGCCCCAGTTTCCAATTGCGGGGGGAAATGAAAATTTTATTGAATTGTGACCGAGCCCATAGGGCTCTGCCTACGTATCCCCTCTTAAACGGGAATCAGGTCAGGTGTAGTTCAATTTACATCATATAAGGAAAGCATAAAGTTTACATATAGTAAAACTTGACTGCATCTGATTGATCGTCTTTGGCCAGACTTCTCCGTCCATTCCTGCGAGTATGAGGGCTCCTCCTGTCAAAACCCGGTGAACCATGTATTGACTCTGCCAGTTGGGAGAGAACTTCCCTTTGGCTTCATCTTGATGCGGGAAAATTTTCTTTAACACCAGCTGCCCCGGTGTGAACTGTCTTGGCTTGACTCTTTTGTTGAAGGCTCTGGACATTCTGTTCTGGTAGAGTTGACCATGGCAGACTGCGTTCATTCTCTTTCCGTCTATAAGGGCTAGTTGCTCATGACGACTCTTTACCCACTCTGCATCGTCGAGCTCAGCTTCTTGTATGATCCTTAGGGAAGGAATTTCCACCTCAGCGGGAATGACAGCCTTTGTACCATAAACCAGCATATAGGGGGTTGGCCCCAGTTGATGTGCGGACTGTGGTGCGATAACCCAGTAGAGCAAATGATAACTTCTCGTGCCACTGTTTATGCTTCTCTATCATTTTCCACAATATCTTCTTGATATTCTTGTTGGCGGCTTCTACAGCTCCATTCATCTAAGGCCTGTAGGCTGTGGAATTCTTGTGTTTGATCTTGAAAGTTTCGCACATAGCTTTCATCAAGTCGATGTTGAGATTGGAGCCATTATCAGTAATGATTGACTTTGGAATTCCGAATCGACAAACAATGTGGTCGTGGACAAAGTCTGTCACGACTTTCTTAGTCACTACTTTGTAAGATGCTTCTTCAACCCATTGGTGAAATAGTCGATGGCTACCAGGATGAACCTGTGTCCGTTGGAAGCGGCAGGCTCGATTGGTCCGATAACATCCATCCCCCAGGCGGCGAATGGCCACGGTGAACTTGTTGTGTTAAGCTCGCTTGGAGGTACCTTTATCATGTCTGCATGTATCTGACAGCGGTGGAATTTCCGAACATACTGGATGCAGTCCGTTTCCATAGTCATCCAAAAGTAACCAGCTCAGAGTATCTTCTTTGCTAAGACAAAACCGTTCATATGTGGACCACAGGTCCCAGCATCAATTTCCTCTAGTAGCCTGGATGCTTCCTTTGCGTCGACACATCTCAATAATCCTAAATTGGGAGTCCACCTATACAGGATTCCTCCGCTGTGAAAGAAGTTGTTGGACAATCTTCGAAGTGTGCGTTTCTGAGTAGGATTAGCAAGCTCCGGGTACTCTCCTTTTGCCAAATATTCCTCGATATCATGAAAGCAAGGTTTTCCGTCTGCTTCCTCTTCAACATGGGTACAGTAAGCTGGCTGATTATGGATTTTCACTGGAATGGGATCAATGAAATTCTTGTCGGGATGCTGTATCATAGATGATAGGGTAGCCAATGCATCGGCGAACTCATTCTGGATTTTGGAAACATGCTGGAATTCCTTCTTTATGAACCTCTTTCTCAACTCCTGTACGTGATGCAGATACGGGAGTATCTTGGAGTTCTTAGTTGCCCATTCTCCTCGTACCTGATATATAAGTAAGTCTAAATCTCCGATCACTAACATCTCTTGAACGTTCATGTCAATGGCCATTTTGAGTCCTAAGATGCAAGCTTCATACTCGGCCATATTGTTGGTGCAAGGGAACCTGAGTTTGGCAGACAATGGATAATGCTGACCGGTTTTTGATATTAAGACTGCTCTTATGCCAACTCCTTTGAAGTTTGCTGCTCCATCGAAGAACATTCTCCAACCGTCATCCTATGAATGATACCTCTTCATCAGGAAAATACGTTTTCAGGGGTTCGTATTCTCCATCCATGGGGTTTTCGGCAAGGTGGTCTGCTAGTGCCTGTCCCTTGACCGCTTTCTGAGTCACGTAAACAATGTCGAATTCACTCAACAGGATTTGCCATTTGGCTAGCTTGCCAGTGGGCATGGGCTTTTGAAAGATGTACTTCAAGGGATCCATTCTCGATATAAGATATGTAGTATAGGCACAGAAGTAATGTCTCAGCTTCTGAGCTACCCAAGTCAAAGCACAACAGGTGCGTTCCAATAGAGAATATTAGGCCTCGTACGGGGTGAACTTCTTGCTGAGATAATAAATGGCGTGTTCCTTTCTCCCTGTTTCATCATGTTGCCCCAGAACGCAGCCGAAAGCTCCATCTAACACTGCAAGGTAGAGTAATAAGGGTCTACTTGGCTCGGGCGGGACTAAGACTGGTGGTGTTGACAAGTATTCCTTGATTTTGTTGAAGGCCTTTTGGCAGTCATCAGTCTATTTGGTAGCGGCGTCCTTCTTTAACATCTTAAAGATTGGCTCACAGATAACTGTAGACTGTGCTATGAATCGGCTGATGTAGTTAAGCCTTCCCAAGAAACTCATCACATCCTTCTTGTTCTTTGGCGGTAGTAGTTCTTGAATGTCTTTGACTTTTGATGGATCCAGTTCTATTCCTTGGCGGCTCACAATAAACCTAAGCAATTTCCCAGCAGGAACCCTAAATGCACACTTTACGGGGTTTAGTTTCAGGTTGTATCTCCGCAGTCTATTGAAGAACTTCCTCAGATCTTCTATGTGGTCAGTGGCCTTCTTGGATTTGATAATAACATCATCCACGCATACCTCTATCTCCTTGTGTATCATATCATGAAAGATGGTAGTCATGGCCCTCATGTAGGTGGCTCCTGCATTCTTCAGGCCGAATGGCATCATCTTGTAACAATACACTCCCCACGGCATAATGAAAGCCATTTTCTCAGCATCCTCCTCATCTATCCAGATCTGATGATAACCAACGAAGCAATCTACGAATGACTGCAGCTCATGCTTGGCGCACTTGTCAATCAGGATGTATATATTTGGCAAAGGGAAGTCGTCTTTCGGACTGGCCCGATTGAGATCCCGGTAGTCGACACAGACTCTGACATTCCCATCCTTCTTTGGTACTGGCACAATGTTGGCCAACCATGTCGGGTACTCAACCACCCTGAGAACCTTAGCTTTGATCTGTTTGGTGGCTTCTTCTTTTCTTTTCAAACTCATAGCAAGCTTGAACTTTTTGAGATTTTGCTTTACCGGTGGACACATTGGATCGGTTAGATTTTTGTGAGCCACAATAGACGTACTCAGACCAGTCATGTCATCATACAACCAGGCAAATATATCCTCATACTCTTTTAGAAATTCTGTGTATTCTTTTTTTTTCTAATGGCGATAGGTGAATGCTGATTCGCGTTTCCTTGACGTTTTAGCATCTCACAGGTTGACAATTTCGGTCTCATCCAGGTTGGACTTAGGTCTATTCTCAAAATTCTCAACTTCTTTGATAATCTCGTTAGGTATGTCATCTTCATCTGAATCAATATCCGTTTGTTGCGTTGTCTCATTGCATGTCACAGTCATTGGTTCATCAAGATAAGTAATAGTAATGCCTGAGGCTCTTCGGGCTCTAGTTGTCCTGATGGTCCAATTCTAGAGATATGCCCCTCTGCTCACAGCCTGTATGGAAGGGCCTTCCTCCCCCTCCTCCTCGAGAATAACACAACAGTCCATGTCACTGTCCTCTAGAAACAAGTTCTTCACTGCTGCAAGTGCTTCTTCTTCATCTGACCCATAAATAATGTCGGCCTGTTGGAAAGTCTGCTCCAGATGCGGTATTGGCTTCTCTAATGGGTAGTAAGGACTGCGCCATGGTGGTGACCAGCTATTGAATTCTTCCCAAGTGTATTCATATCCCAAACCGAAGGTAGTGCCATGTTTCTTGAGTTTTATAGGTTTAGAGATCCCTTGGAGGTTCTTGCTGAGCCCTTTTCCAGGTTCGTACCCAATCCAACTCAGTATACTCTCGATTTTGTTATCCCACCATTTGTCTTTGTCGAGAGCATTGAACCGCTCGATGTGGTGGTAAGTTTCTCCACCCAGCTTCCTTCTTCCCCCGATCACCGAAATGGTCTGGCAACTGTATATAGGGTTGCTACCGTCGCCGTGAATGATCACTTCCTGGTGATTCCATTCGAACTTTACTTCCTGATGCAGCATTGATGCTACGGCCCCAGCAGCATGAATCCATGGCCGTCCCAGCAGCAAGTTGTAAGACGCTGGTATATCTATTACTTGGAAATCGACCTCGAACCAGGTTGGTCCCATCTGCAGGCATAGGCTAATCTCACCGATGGTGGACTTCTGAGAACCATCAAAGGCTTTCACATTGATTTCTCTATCCTTTATCTCATGCAACCCTTTGCCCAATTTCTTGAGTGTTACTAGCGGACAAATGTTAAGACTGGAACCTCCATTGATCAGGATCCTGGTGATGAAATAATCTTCGCATTGCACGGTGATGTGCAGTGCTTTGTTGTGACCTAGCCCTTCAGGTGGCAGCTCGTCCTCATAAAAGGTGATCTTATGGCTTTCCAGCACTTGTCCTACCATATTAACCATTTCCCGGCCAGTGATGTTACTTGGTACGTATGCTTCACTCAGCACCTTTAACAGCGCATTCTTGTGTGTCTTGGAATTTTGCAGCAAAGAGAGGATGGATATTTGTGCTGGCGTCTTGTTTAACTGGTCGATGACCGCATATTCCTTGGCCTGTATTTTCCTCCAAAGGTCTTCCGGACCTGTCTCAATGAGGGGTGGCCAATTGGAGGCATGCTTGCTTGATTCAGCTAGATGTTCAGGGGTATAGATTCTTCCAGTTCTTGTCATACCCTGTGCTACGATAGTTTCTTCAATCCTGACCTTGCCCTTCCTTCTCGCCTCGGCTGTATAATCCCAGGGTACAACATTTGTATAGAAGGGTGGCATGGCTGCATCGCCACTGGGATCGACGCGGCTATCCTCACTTCGAATGGGACATGTGCCTTGGGTGGCAAGACTGCAACCTCAAATGGTGCGGGTGCATTAGCCGGAGATGTGAATTCAGCCTCAATTAGTGCCGGTGCTTTTGCGGATGGCGCTGCTTCAAATTCGAGAGGTATAGACATGTTCACCTCGGCGTCCTCAGACAGTTGGATCTGAACTATTATCGGATTGAGAGTAATTGTTGGTTTCTTTGGGTCATCACCTTCTGTGATCAACCCGATTGATCCCTCGGGATCCAAGTCATCTTCCACTTCAATCTTGTGGATACCTCCACCCTTATTGTCTGGCAGAGGGTTGTTGCGGACTTTTGGAGCAGTTTCCTTTGCCACAATGATCTTGTTATCAATCAAAGACTGTATCTTGTCTTTCAAGGAGCGGCATTCATCGGTTGTGTGCCCTTTCATGCCGGAGTGGTATGCACAGGACTTGTTTGGGTTAACCCACTGAGAAGGATTCTCAGGGGTTGTAGCAGGGATGGGGGTGACATAACTTGCAACTTTGAGCCTCTTATATAACTGGTCGATGGGTTCAGCGATGGTTGTATGTTATTTTGGAGGTCTGCGATAAACATTAGGTCGGGGTCTAGGGAAGTTTTGGAGTGCAGGGGGTGATTGATAATGGGATGGTTGAGCATTGTAAGTTTGGTATACATGAGCGGGTTGTGAGTATCTGGGTGAGGTAGGTTGATATGTAGGAGGTGGAGATGACTGATAAGTTGGTGTGGAGCTTGGTATGAGGGTGCTTGGTAATTTGGGTTTGGTTGGTATGTGAGTGGAGGTGTTGGGTAAGCTTGGTATTTAAGGGGAGACTTGGTCCTTTGTGCAACACTCACGAACCCTACGTCCCTTTTCTTGGACACACCACCGAACTGTAAAGCCTTATTCGTAGCTTGCAAGGCTTCGAAATTTGTAACCATTCCACTTTTGATACCTTCTTCAATTCTTTCACCTAATTTGATAATGTCGGAGAACTTGTGGTTCTCAATCATCATCAGCCGTTCATAGTACTGCGGGTCCTGAGCCCGGACAAAGAACTTGTTCATTTGCTCCTCTTCTAAGGCGGGTCTGACCTTAGCAGCTTCGGACCTCCAGCGAGTAGCATACTCGTGAAATGTCTCTGTGGGCTTCTTCTTTAGATTCTGGATATATAACACGTCTGGCGCGTTCTCTATATTAAACCTGAACCTGTCCATAAAGTCAGATGCCATGCCTACCAAACTTGACCACTTCTTGGGATCTTGGCTGATGTACAAAGATAACGCATCTCCTTTCAAACTCCTCATGAACAGCTTCATGCGGATCCTTTCATCCTTCCCTACTCTGACCAGCTTGTCGCAATATGTCCTCAGATGGACCCTTGGATCACCCGTACCATCAAACATTTCGAACTTAGGAGGTTTGTACCCCTCAGGCAGTTCGATATCATGCTGTATGCAAAGATCCTCATAGTTCAGCCCCTCGATTCATTTGCTTCCCTTAACGCCCTGAATCCGGCTGGTTAGTTTCTTAAGTTCCTCGGCCAAATTCCTGATAAGTAGATCCTTTTCATCAGACTTAGGTGTGGAAGATATAGGTTGGGTGGAGTGTGGCATGGTCTCCACGTAGATAGGATTGTTATGGTGGCCTGGTGTATGGGCGTGGAAATGGTCGTTTGTGGAGTTCTGAGGTTATGGGATGAGTAGTGGAGTGTTGTTTGGGCTATGGCAGGTATTACATTGGTTCTTTGGTGTAGCAGCGTGATGGTGAGGAGCGGGATGTTTTTGTTGTTTTGGGATATCTTGAGGAGGTGTAGGGTTTTGAGCGTTGGGGAAGTTGACATCTGGGGTGTTGAGGGAAAATGACAGGTTTGCCAGATTCCGAACCTGATCGAGCTCTTCCTGGAACTTCAACAGTTTCTGTTCAAGTTGTGACACATTCTCATTAGGAACCCGAATACCATGGCCATCAGTGGCCTCTACCCGTTCAGCTGTATTCTCTTTCCTGATGTTATTCAAATCTTCCATTTTGTTCTTGCCTTTGCCTTTAATGGGACTAAGAGGAGGAGTGGGTGGAGGACCCCTGGATCTTGTGAAATAAGATGATGATGCCAGAGTGCACGAACTAACCTTTGGGGAGGGGAATAATAAAACAAAAATAATAATAAAAACTAAATGTAATCAAGTTAGTGTAGATTATAAAAAGTATTGCAATATTTAAACACATATTGTGCGAATGTAAAACGTGTCCTAATTTGGGAACCTCTTTGTGCCCGAGGTAGGCCTAGCAACAAATAGACATGGAGAACTTTTTATTTTATTGATAAAAACAGGCGAATCCCAAAACGACACTAAATAAGCAAGAAATAAAAGTCACTAATGGCCATTGGCCTTATTACATTCATAAGAAAAAGCAAAAAATAATTCTAGACTATTTGGTCCCAGAAGGACCTTCCTCAGGTTGAATGTTCTCGTTGATCAAATCTTCCAGCTCGCGTAGGCTCATTAGTAAGAACGCCTTCGCCAGATGTCCTTCTTCGTTTCTTTCAGCGCTCTGGCAGTTGTTGACTCTTTTCCTCACTTTTCCTTCCAATTCTAACAGGCTGTATTCTAGATAATCTAGCTTTTCGCTAGCCTTGTCGGCCCTTTCTTTCCATTCATTGATTTGGTCATTCGATGGAAGATTCCTCCACCATTC
>NW_017678405.1:0-765 GCF_001879085.1 Nicotiana attenuata
TCTTTCTAGCACTTGTGTTTTCCAGTTTTTCTTTGTTCTTGTTCCGGACAGGACTTGGAGGAGGAGGCGGTGGAGGGCCCTTGGATCTTGTGGAGTATGCTGATGGTGCCAGAATGCACGAACTAACCTTTGGGGAGGGGAATAAGAAATAAAGAAAAACAAAAAGGTAACAAGTAAGTGCGGGTTTTGAGAAAAAATGTTGCAGTATTTAAACACATTGTGCGAGAATATAAATCGCATCCTAATTTTAGGTGCCTCGTTGTGCCCGAGGTAGGCCTAGCGACAAATAGTTTTGGAGAACTTATAATGCTAAATGACTCATTTTATTGATAAAAACGACTCTAAATAACGGAAAATGAAATGTCACTATTGGCCATTGGCCTTATTACATCATTAAAAATAAAGAATAAACGACTCCTAACTACTTGGTCCCAGAGGGACCTTCCCCAGACTCGGCATCTTTAGCTCCATCGAACAGCTTCACCAGCTCACGCAGTCCCAGCAGCAAGTAAGCTCTAGCCAAGTGTCCCCCTTCGCTTCCCTCGGCATTCTGGCAGTGAAGGTCCTCCCACCAGCTTAGCAACCTTGGGTGAATGTTGGTTACCATGCCGAATCTGGGGACTTCGTGCCTCATTTTCTGCAAAGCAAAGTGTTAGTCCCTCACCCCCGCCGAAGTTGACTATTTAAATCAATAATTGGCATAAACAGCATTTAGTTCTCCAAATAAATACACAGAGTATGGTGTTGTCCGTTTGGGTCCCAGGG
>NW_017678405.1:1394-5894 GCF_001879085.1 Nicotiana attenuata
TTAAAAAAATGCTGAATTTTAGGGAAGGAGCAGTTTAGTTAAAAGTGCAAGTAGGAAGAAGTCAAGTACTTAGTGCGAACAATCTGAAAATTATGTGAAAAACAGAAGTCGAAAATGCAACAGCTTTTTAAGATTCAGAAAATTGTTAAACTAATAAAGAGGGAGGGGGGTCCTAGGTTTATATATTACATGGATCATTCGCACAACACTGGTACTCAATTATACGCATAGTGTTATCGTGTAATCATCATCTCCATGTCTACCCTTTCCCACCCCGTTAAGGTATTGGAGCGCGGAATGGTATCGTTTGCCTATTGCATGATATTACCCGTCCCAAGCTATCAGTCCCGGGGCATTAGGACTTCTAATCCTAAAAGGGGAAGAAAGGGATGGGGGCCTTTATAGAGTTTAAAGGACAGAAATTCTAATCGACATTCAAAAACAAGTAACAAGTAGGGGGAATGAACAGACAAACAGGTAAGGCTCACATAAACCCCGTAAATCAGATAACATATAGTTTAGCATGCCTTTACACATACTGGTTTGGTCTTTAAAATTAAAAATTAAGCAGCGAGCGGACTGGTTCGATACATACGTTTAGACAGGAAGCCCACATTAGGCAACTTGGATCCAATTGTCAGAACTTAAGGTATTTTATGCGAGTGATTTAGAAAGTACTGGTTCTAGAAAAGTAGTCTAATGCCGGAAAGTACAGACTGCAGTCAGTTTAAAAATAAGTTTTAAGAGAATCATGAGTATAAACCATAAAAGGAGTTCCAGAGAAATACTTAAGGAAAGAGTAAACTGCAGAACTGTTTTAAAGACAATTTCAGGAAGACCAAAACTTAGTTGGAAAATGTTTTAGGCAGAATTTTAGAAAGAAACCATTTCAGAAGAGGTGCTGATTTGAAGAACTCAAATGTATACTGATTCAAAAGAGTTTTGTCAAAAGATTGAGGCTGAAAACATTAAGACATTAGAGACCAGTTAACAGATTGTTATTGCTTAAGAAGAATCGGACGAACTTGATGCGGAATCCTATGATATCTATATCTGATTTTAATAAAAAAGTCTGTTAAGAACTGGTAAGAAGAGGTAATTATTTAATCACCCTATAGTTTGCCTAATGCATATGCATTCCCTATAGGCATGATTTCTATATGCACTGATTACATGAACGTTAAGGTCCTATAGGCAGGATTTCTAGATGACTTATATCATAATTAAACGTTAAACCCTATAGGCATGGTATCTAGGTTACTTGAATCAGAAACATCGAACCATCTTATGTGCAGTATTTCTAGTGAAAAAATTAAAGTCCTAAAGTCATGATATCTACCCTTTATTGATGCAAGAAAGTAAAACCCCTCCCACACCCTTTTACTAGAATCCCCGAGTTCTATACAAGTTATTACAACCCAATGAATCAACTGAAATAATAAAAATACATCAAAAACTAACAGCTAGATCCAAGCAGCCCAATTCAATCTTAATGTCCAATAATATGTATTTAACCAACTCCGGGGTCCAGATCTCCAAAGCCTTCTCATTATCCAGGGTGTTTCAAAGTTTCAAGGAACCTCAGGGATTCTAGGCATTGCTTACACCCAGGATGCCATTATGAATAGGATGGTGCAGTGGAATAACCAGCCCTCAGGCATCCAAGTTCAGAGGGAGCTCAGGGGTCCCAAAGCATGGCTTGCAAGAGAGAGGCAGAACTTATAGCTAAGAGTAAGTGCAAAGTGAAATGGAATTAGGGGGCCATGACAGGTGGTGGTCATACCTAGCCATAAGGTAAGCTGGCACACCTCTGACCACTTGCTAGATGAACAAGTTAGGAGCAGACCTTTTGATGGTCAGACAAAGGTCTGGATAGTGATTAGGACACTATCAGACCTAAGTCAAGGCTCAAGCACATAATAGGGAGAATGGGAAGTGGGAATTGATTGAGTTAAGGAGTTCAATGAACCCAATTCAGGATCATAGACAGCAATATTGGGGTGCTGCTATGCCCTGAACAATAAACTCACATACAAAGGGGTAAAAGGGGTAAGGGAATTCATAAAGCATCATATTCACAACAAACAAACAACTGCACAGATTATTTAAATGCTGGACTGTAAGAGAAGGGGAAACACGTTATAATATGCTAGAAAACATGTGGACAGAATTAAACACATTGTTCTTGGGGCGTATAAACTAATTGAAACATACCGGTATAGAAGTAAAGAATGCAGAGAAAAGCGAGCAAAGTCCACAGCAGTGTGAGTATCAGAAAGAGAGAGTGAAAGGGAATTGTGAACTCAGATGGTATTCTGTGTTCGTGTGTAAAAATGTAGAAGGGTAGCCTCTTTTATAGTGTAGAGAAGCAAACAAGAAAGGTAAGAAAACCCTTTTAAAAAAAATCAGTCTCAAATATTCTCCATTTAGTCAAGGAATTTAATTTCAAACGGAAAAGTGTAAACAAGGAAAGGAAATTTGAATAAAATCCTTCACAGTAGCATAAGAAGGGAAAATACACGAGGTATATTTAAGGAAAGGTTTCAATAGTACTTGATTTGTAAAGAGAAAGGAAATGGAATCAATCAAACAATTAACAAAATCAAAGTACTAAGTTTAAATCGAATGAACCAAACCAGAAATAGGTAAAGAGGGCTTAACCAAAGAAAATCAGTGGCAATCAATCAAGACCCTATCAAAGGGATCCAAAATCAATCAAGCAATCACCAAAAACCTTGGAAGAGGAGCTTCTTGCATATAAAGCAAACAATTCATACATAAGAGTTTAACATTGAAGTGTTTAGAATCGTAAACAAAAGAATACGAGTTCAACCAGAGACNTATCATAGATCCATTGGGGTCTTGAAATTTTATAAATATGATAGAATGGAAACAGCAACCCTAGTCGCCATCTTTATATCTGGTTTACTTGTAAGTTTTACTGGGTACGCCTTATATACCGCTTTTGGGCAACCTTCTCAACAACTAAGAGATCCATTCGAGGAACATGGAGACTAGTTGAAGTACTGAGCCTCCCGGTATCGGGAGGCTCAGTACTTCAACTGAGATAATGAAAAATTATTTCACCTTTTTAGTTCTTTTTAGTTGGAACTTTAGGCGGTTCTCGAAAAAGATAGCGAAAAAAATTATCCCTAGAGTCGAGACTAAGAGGAATGTATAAACCAATGCTTCCATAGATTTGATCGTGGTTTACAATTATAGCTTTCATACCTGTTTGTTTCTTTTTATTATAAAGCATGAAGAACATGCTCACAAAAACTTTGGCATTAAGAAAACATGCTTAACAAGAACACGAACATAGTTCAGGAAAACAAAACATCAAGAAACTCAGTAGTAAATATGCATGGTAGAAGAGTGAGAAAAACAGACTAATCATGTGAGCATACATATAAAAGTAGAAAAACAATACATGCGTAATAGAGGAGGAAAACATACGAGCATAATAAAGACAAACATCTAAAAGAAAAGAACAACAAGAATCGAAAGACTTTCAGAAAACCTAATTTTGAAAAAACCAACGATTTTGAAAAGGAAATTTGGGGAAAACACTCAAAACGTCAAATATAGCATAGGTTCAACACAGATCTAGGCAAATAAACAAAGAAAGAACCTCGAATAGTTTAGGGTTTCTGAGAAACCCTAGAAATGAGAAGGCGTGGAAAGGGTCTGGTCTCGAACAGATCTGAGCCATAGCTAGGCTCTTAAAGCTCGAACACACCGGGACATGGTCGGAGAAGCATCTACAATGGATCTGAACGAAATTTATCGAGGTCAGGCCTCGAAATCTCAACCAACCACGGTTTGGGGGAAAGGAAGGTAAGCACAGGATGTCCATGGCCGGAGAAGCCATGGACTCCGATGAGATTGCTCGGAGAAGACGGCGGAGGCGATTAGGGTTTCGAGTGCTAGGGAGCGTTTGAGAGGAGGAGAGAGTTTGGGGGCGGCTGTCTGAGAGAAATGAGGGTTAGGGTTAGGTCGTTTGGAATTAAAAAGGAAAGGGTTATTTGTGGCCGTTGATCAAAAGGATCAACGACCTGGATTTAAAGGGATCCCGAGCGGGTTTAGTTTAATGAGTCAGGGGTTGGGTTAAATTGGAATTGGGCTGGCCCAATTGGGCATTAGGATTGGGGCCAATTGGGTTTATGATTAAAATGAAATTGAGGCTATAATTGAAATGAAATGTGGCCAAAATTGAAATAGCCAATTTTCCCCTGTTATTTTATAAAAATAGTGAAAATGATTTTAAAAGGAAATTGAAGACGCTGAACCAATTAATAATACATATGTATTAATTTAAATATATTAGAACTAATTTTACAATTATAAAACACTATTAATCGTAAAATAGGCTATAATTGCCTTTATATGCAATTAGCTTTAAAAATACCAAACAAATTTGTAAAAATATACAAAAAATTACCTTAATTATATTTGGTGTAAATATGAGAATAAAATAAGTTATTCACAAAAAATGATAAT
>NW_017678405.1:16221-16953 GCF_001879085.1 Nicotiana attenuata
AAGCAAGTCTAATGTTCAACTCTTATTGCACCTCTTCGCCGTGAAACTGGGCTTCAATGCTCCGATTTTCCAATCTGATTCACGATCCTTATTCGACTTGTAGTGCCCGAAGGGTTTTCACCATCAAGCCTCTCTCATTTTGTTCTTCCTCTCAAGTTACCGTCGCCTTATAGTGCTTGTGAAGGTTTTCACCAATAAGACTCTCTCATTTTCATTTTCCTTGTTTAGAACGGAGTGTTGTCCCTGATATGATTCACCTCTACTTGCTCGACTTGGCATCTCTTGAAGACTGGTCGGAAGGTCTTTCTTTGGACCGTAATGTGGGCTTTTGGATAGGGTTACAAAGAAAGGGTATCACGAAGGCTCAAAACAACTTGAATAGGTTCAAACTTACAACTTTTGGAATCAGATCTTTAAATAACCACCCCAGTTTCTTTGCCTGTGGGCTTTTGGATTTTTATTTTGATGGGACCGAACCGTGAGGCTGCCTACGTATCTTTAAAAGGAATCAGGTCAAACGTAGTTCATGACATAGGAATTGCTTTGTTTTTTGGTACTTTTCTCTCCTTTTTTTTTCTTTTTTCTTTCTTTTCTTTTCTTTACTCTTTTCACTATTTTCTTTCTCTTTTTTTTAAAGCTAATACTCTACTAGGTCAGTCTGCCTAGTGGCTACTATATAATAATATCCCAAATAGGTCCAGTACATACAGATGTCCAATAATCTATAAAGTG
>NW_017678405.1:21322-22141 GCF_001879085.1 Nicotiana attenuata
TTCGGGCAGATTGGATACGGGCGAGAATTAAAAAAAGCAACTAATTTAGAGAAAACATATTTTTGCTTTTGTTTTGAAAAATGATGAAATATGTAAACTCCTTTTGGATTTTATTTTTCCTCTTCTTTTTTATTTTGGATTTTGGATTTTCGAAAAATGATGAAAAAGTGCAAAATCTTTTTTTTTTGTTTTGAATTTTTCGTGTTTTTCTTTTCTTAACAAAAATGTGACCGAAACATAATTGGGCCATACTCCTTTGATTTTCACACTTAAACCTCTTTTTTCTTTTTCTTTTTTTTTCATTTGCCCTCAACTATTATTGTTCCGCCAAATGACCATTTTACCCTCGAAGAAATGCAACGTGTAGCATATATGATGCATCAAGATGGTCTGTTATTTTGGGTACACATGTCTTAGATAGACCCAACCCCTGTGTTGAGTCCCCTAAAGAACTCACTCTTGTTGATAAAGGCTTCTTGATTCGTAATCAGGAATATAGGTAAAAAAAAAGAGTTATCCTCAACTTTAGTTTTGATTCTTTCCACAATTAGATCTTCTATCACCAAAGAAAGCGCCATTATTATCTTATTACTTTGATTCCGACAAACTAACTACTTTTTTGCTACAAACACAAATAAAATAATTGAACTTAGTGCTCTACTTGATTTTGCTTGACTTTTGATTCAAAGGAAAAAAGGCGTGGAGCTTAAATAACTCACTCAGAACGCTTTTTAAAAGATTACGTGGTACAATTAGGTCAATAAACCCTTCTGGAATAAGTATTCAGCTGCTTGTGAACCTTCGGGTACTGTTTATTCA
>NW_017678406.1:0-22136 GCF_001879085.1 Nicotiana attenuata
TGTCAGGCTCGCTTTTATGCTCTTCGGGCAGGACAGATGCATTTGCTTCGGATGCTGTATTACAAGTATATTTCAGTCTGCCACAGAGATACCTCAGTCTTATTTGATCCCGGTCCACCTATTCCTATGTGTCCTACATTTTGCTCATTATTTGGGTACGACCCGAGGGTGTCTTGCTTTACCTGTTCATGTATCTACCCCGGTGGGCGATACTGTGTGCTGTAGACCATGTATACGCGGTCATGTTTGGTTACTATTAGGGGTCTGGAGGACCCGGTTTGATCTGTTGCTATTGAGCATGGTAGATTTTGATGTTATTTTGGGCATGGACTGGTTATCTCCATGCCATGCTATCCTAGACTATCATGCTAAGACAGTCACTCTGGCTATACCGGGCATACCGAGGATCGAGTGGCGTGGTATGACTGACTATGTTCCTAGCACAGGTGATTTCATTCTTAAAGGCCCAGCGTATGGTTGGGAAGGGTTGCCTTTTCTATTTGGCATTCGTGAGGGATGTTGGGAGCCGAGATCCTAGCATTGATTCTGTTCCAAATTGAGGGAGTTTCCCGATGTTTTCCCTGCAGACCTGTCGGCATGCCCCCGGACAGGGATATTGATTTGGTATGACCTGAGTGCTGGGCACCCAACCCTTTTTCCATTCCGGCCATATCGAAATATGGCACCAGCGGAGTGAAAGAATTGCAGGATCAGCTTCAGGACTCCTAGATAAGGGGTTCATTCGGCCTAGTTTGTGTCACCGTGGGGGGCACAGGGTCTTGTTCGAAGAAGAATGGATGGCACCATGAGAATGGCATTGACAACAGGAATTTGAACAAAGTAACAGTGAAGAACAAGTATCCCCTGCCTCGCATTGATGATTTATTTGACCAGCTTCAGGGAGCGAGGGTGTTCCCAAAGAATTGATCTCCGCTTCGGGCTATCACCATTTGAAGAAGATCAGGATATCAGAATTATAAGAGGATGCTAGACTAGATACGGGCACTATGAGTTTCTTGTATGTCCTTTGATGGACTTAATGCCCCGGCAGGCGTTCATGCATTTGAATGAACAGTGTATTTCGGCCGTATCTGGATTCGTTTCGTTATTGTTTTCAATGATAGATATTCTGGTGTACTCGCATAGTCAGGAGGAGCCGCGCAGCATTTGCTAGTTGTATTGCAGGAGATTGAGGGAGGAGAAGCTTTATGCAATGTTTCTCCAAGTGTGAGTTTTGGCTCAGTTCAGTGGCTTTCTTAGGGCACGTGTGTCCAGCGAGGGTATCAGGTCGACCCGAAGAAAATAGAGGCGGTGCAGAGTTGGCCTAGACCGATCCTCAGCCACAGGAGATTCGTAGTTTCCTTAGTTGGCAGGTTATTATCACCCGGTTTGTCTAGGGATTATCCTCTATTGCATCGCCCTTGACCAGTTTGACTCAGAAGGGTGCTCCATTTGTATTGGTCGGACGAGTGCGAGGAGAGCTTTCAAAAGCTCAAGACAAGCTTTGACCTCAGGCTCCAGTATTGGTTTTGGCCATCAGCTTCAGGTTCTTACACTGTATATTGTGATGCTTCAAGAGATGGGATTGGATGTGTATTGATGCAGGAGGGTAGAGTTATTGCTTATGCTTCTCGTCAGTTGAAGCCCCACGAGAAGAACTACCCTGTACATGATTTGGAGTTGGCTGCTATAGTTCATGCTTTGAATATTTGGAGGCACTACTTGTATGGCGTATCTTGTGAGGTATTCACCGATCATTGCAGTCTTCAACATTTGTTCAAGCAAAAGGATCTCAATTTGAGGCAGCGGAGGTGGCTAGAGTTACTTAAGGATTATGATATTACCATTCTGTAACACCCAGGGAAGGCCAATGTAGTGGCCGACGCTTTGAGCCGTAAGGCAGTTAGTATGGGGAGTTTGGCGTATATTCCAGTTGGGGAGACGCCCTTTGCAGTTTATATTCAGGCCTCGGCCAATCGGTTGGTGAGGCTAGATATTTCAGAGCCTAGTCGGGTGTTGGCTTGTGTGGTTTCTCGGTCTTCCTTATATGATCGCACCAGAGAGCGCCAGTATGATGACCCGCATTTGCTTGTCCTTAAGGACAGGGTCCAGCATGATGATGCCAGAGACGTGACCATTGGCGAGGATGGTGAGTTGAGGATGCAGGGCCGGATTTGTGTGCCCAATGTAGATGGGCTTCGGGAGCTGATATTGTAGGAGGCCCACAGCTCGCGGTATTATATTCATCCGGGTCCCGCGAAGATGTATCAGGACTTGAGGCAACACTATTGGTGGAGGAGGATGAAGAAGGATATTGTAGGGTTTGTGGCTCGGTGTCTCAACTGTCAGCAGGTAAAATATGAGCATCAGAAACCGGGTGGTGTGCTTCAGCGGATGATTATTCTCGAGCGGAAGTGGGAGAGGATTACTATGGATTTCGTGAGTGGTCTCCCTCAGACTTTAAAGAAGTTTGATTCGATTTGGGTGATTGTGGATCGGCTGACCAAGGCCGCGCACTTCATTCCAGTATGTACAACCTATTCATCGGAGTGGCTGGCAGGGATCTTTATCCGGGAGATTGTTCGATTGCATCGTGTTCCAGTGTCTATTATCTCAGATAGGGGTACCCAGTTCACTTCTCAGTTCTGGAGGACTTTTCAGCGGGAGTTGGGTACACAGGTGGAGTTGAGCACGGCATGTCATCCTCAGACGGACGGACAGTCCGAGCGTACTATTCAGATATTGGAGGACATGTTGCGTGCCTGTGTTATGGATATTGGAGGTTCTTGGGATGGGTTTTAGCCGCTTGTAGAGTTTGCCTACAACAACAGTTATCAATCGAGCATTCAGATGGCTCCGTATGAGGCGTTGTATGGGAGGTGGTGTAGATCTCCTGTTGGTTGGTTCGAGCCCGGCGAGGCTAAGCTATTGGGGACAGAGATGGTTCAGGATGCCTTGGAGAAGGTGAAGCTGATTCAGGAGAGGCTTCGTACAGCTCAGTCGCGTTAGAAGAGTTATGCGGACCGGAAGGTTCGAGATGTGTCTTATATGGTTGGTGAGAAGGTCTTGCTGAAGGTTTCACCCATGAAGGGTGTTATGCGGTTTGGAAAGAAAGGGAAGTTGAGTCCGCGGTTTATTGGGCCTTTTGAGGTACTTAGGAGGATTGGGGAGGTGGCTTATGAGCTTGCCTTGCCATCCAGCTTGTCGGGCGTGCATCCGGTATTTCATGTATCTATGCTCCGGAAGTATGTTGGGGACCCGTCCCATGTATTGGACTTCAGCACGGTTCAGTTGGATGATGATTTGACTTATGATGTAGAGCCAGCAGCCACTTTGGATCATCAGGTTCGGAGGTTGAGGTCAAAGGATGTTGCTTCGGTGAAAGTGCAATGGAGAGGTCGGCCCGTGGAGGAGGCTACTTGGGAGACCGAGCGGGAGATGCGGAGCAGATATCCTCACCTGTTTGAGACTTCAGGTATGTTTCTTGACCCGCTCGAGGACGAGCGTTTGTTTTAGTTGGGGAGGATGTGACGACCCGGCCCGTCGTCACGTGAGTTACCACCCGTTTTCCCCATTTTCTGCTTCCTTATGTTTTATTATAAGAGTCTTGAGTGAATGAGTCAATTTGGATTGGTTTTGGATGGAAATGAGACACATAGTCTCTTTAAGGAAAATTTGTATTAGAAAAGTCAACCAGATGTCGACTTGTGAGTTAGAGGGCTCGGATGTGATTTTCGGTGATTTGGTTAGCTTCGGGGGATGATTTAGGACTTAGGAATGTGATCGGAATTGATTTTTGAGGGTCGGTGTAGAATTAGGCTTGAATTGGCGAAGTTAGTATTTTGGCGAATTCCGGTTGATAAGTGAGATTTGGATCCAAGGGTCGGAATGGGATTCCGAGAGTTGTTGTAGCTTCTTAGGTGATTTTGGATGTGTGTACAAAATTTCAGATCATTCGGAGGTGTTTTGGTCGGGTTGTTGATCAAATGCGTAATTCGGAAGTTTTGGAAGAACTTAGGCTTGAATCCGATGTAATTTTAGGGTTTTGGTGTTAATTGTGGTGTTTTGATGATTGGAGCAAGTTTGAATGATGTTTTAGGATGGGTTGACACTTTTGGTTGAGGTCCCAGGGGCCTCGGGGTGATTTCGGATGGCCATCGGGATGAAATTTGGACTTATGAGATTGCTGGTGTGCCTGGTTTCTGGTATTTCCGCATCTGCGGAAAAGGAACCCCAGATGCGGTTGCGCATGTGTGGAAGGAAGGTACACAGGTGCGAGTTCTTGGAGGGTTTGCTGTTTCCGCAGGTGCGGGCTTGGGGCCGCATCTGCGATGCCGCAGATGCGGTAGATGAGTCGCAGAAGCGAATTGGCGTGGCCTTGGTATTTCTGCAGAAGCGGACGTGTATCCGCAGAAGCGGGATCCGCAAATGCAGAGAGATGACGGCAGAAGCGGTCGTGGACTTAATGAAGATCCGCAGAAGCGGAGGTATAACCGCAGAAGCGGTAGCCGCAAATGCGGTAAAGGAACCGCAGATGCGAAAATCAGTGTTCAGAGAAGGGTTTTAAAGCTCATTTTGTTCCGCGAGCTTAAGTTCATTTCCACCATTTTTGATCGACCTTGAGAGCTCTTGGACGGAAATTGAAGGGGATTTCAACTAGGTGTGATTGGAGGTGAGTTCCTCGACCTTAATACGTGATTTAATGGTAGAATTAACGTGGAAATCTGTGGGAATTCATCAAAAGAGGGTAAAGCTAGGGCTTGGGAATTTGGTATTTCAAAGTGGAATATGAGGGGTCAAATGGACTCCGATTTTGGTAATTTTGATATGT
The DNA here is from genome assembly GCF_001879085.1 of Nicotiana attenuata. NCBI lineage: Eukaryota > Viridiplantae > Streptophyta > Magnoliopsida > Solanales > Solanaceae > Nicotiana > Nicotiana attenuata. The sequence continues at coordinate 4,832 of NW_017678406.1, forward strand.
ATGGACTCGTGGCGAGATCAGGAATCCGGTGATGTTAATTTTCTGATTTTTCGAGAAGTGGGCCTGTGGCTCGGGTTTTGCCAATTTCGTGAATTTTGATGTTTTTCGAGTCTTTTCGATTGGGTTATATTCGCTTAGCCAATTGTAACGTATTCGTTGTGGTTTTGATCAGATTCGACGCACGAGGAGGTCGATTCGCGAGACAAGGGCATAGCGAGCTAGGATTTTGGCCGGCTTGAGGTGATTAATGATAGTAAATGATATCCTGAGGGTTTGAAACCCCGGATTTGCACAACGTGGTGCTGTATTGAGGTGAAACACACGCTTAATGGCGATCGCGGGGTTGTTTACTACTGGGGATTGTGACTTGGTCCGTCCCGATTCATACATTTACCGCGTATTTGACTGAAATGTATTTGTTACCAACATGATTTGGGCCTATTGCCACATTTTGGGCTTCATGCCGACTACTTGAATCCTTTGTGGATTTTTATCGCTGTTTCCTCACTATTTTGATATACTACTTGAACTCAGTCCTGTTGATTATACTGTTTTACAAACTCAGCTTCTTTAATTGAACTTTGAGACTTAAATGATATTTCCACTGTTGTTTGGGCTGAGCACTACTATTTTATTGATGCCTGAGGGGCTTATGATGTTTTCTGGACTAAGTGAGGCTTTCAGGCCTTGAGCGTGATGTGAGGAGGCTTTCGGGCCTCGAGTGTATTGTGAGGAGGCTTTCAGGCCTCGAGTGTGATGTGAGAAGGCTTTCAGGCCTTATGTTGATATAGCGCTTGGGCCGTAAGGGGCCCCTCCGGAGTCTGCACACCCACAGTGAGCGCGGGTACCCATGTGATTTGAGAGTGAGCCCGAGGGGTTGATACTATGCTGTGTGACTGAGATTGAGCCCGAGGGGCTGTTACTGTACTGAGCGATTGATACTGGGCCCGAGGGGCAGCTTTTTTATTCACTATTCATTTTTCTGTTTTACTGTTTTAAGTGATTTACTGCCTGATATAGCATTGTCTTGTGCACTTATGTGATTTCATGCCTTCAGTTATTATTTATTATTATTACTCACTGGGTCGGAGTACTCACATTACTCCCTGCACCATGTGCGCAGATTCAGGCATAGCAGAGTCCGCTCCTGAGCACTGATATTCTTCACAGGCAGGCAGCGAGTTGGAGCTTCGAGGTAGCTGTTGACGTCCGCAGCCCCTTGACTCCCCTATTTTATGTTATTTTAGTTCCTTCAGACTATTGTATCATATATTCTATTTCTTAGACTTATAGTAACTCTGTAGTAGCTCATGACTTGTGACACCCCGGTTTGGGTTGTGTCGGGATGGTTTCCTTTGCTATTGTCGCTGTTCTCGCTTTTATAACTATTTTATACGCGTTGTGGATCTATTAATTCTAACTAATTGTTAACAGAAGTGTTTCCGTTGTTCTGGCTGGCCTTGTCTTCACGAGAGGCACCATCACGGCCGGGGTTTGGGATTGGGGCCGTGACAAGAATGGATAACAACACTACCAATTTCAGAGCTGCATTACATGAATGAGGGGTTGTATGATCATTGCCCAGCCATAATAAACTGGGAGAATGGAAAATACAAAAGCAGAAGACAGTTTAAATGCTACAATATGTGGACAATTGCACTTGACTTCAAGGAAAAAGTAAAGAAGAGTTGGGAAGCTTAGATAGTTGGGGCCAGGTTATTTCAAGTGGTAGGAAAAATGAACTGACTTAAAGCAGTTTTACTTAAACTGAACAAGGAAAGGTTTTCAGACATTAAAAGGAAAGCTGACCAAGCAATGGAGGAATTGAAGAAATGCCAACTAATATTGCAAGGAGACCTTAGGAACAAAGCTCCAATTGAGAAAGAAATACATCTAGCCAAGGAGTGCAGAATATGGGGAGAAGCTAGGAACCAGTTCCTAAGGCAGAAAAGCAAAGTTCAACGGTTAACTAAAGATGATCAAAATACAAAAAAAATTATAGTGCAATAAGGGAGAGAAGGAATAAGAACAAAATATTTTCAATTATTGATTCACAGGGAGAAACAAAAAGAGATCTTGAGGAGATAGCACAAACACTTATATAATTTTATAAAAACTTACTTGGGGAAAGAGCAGGAAGGAGGCAACATGTATGTAGTGAACTGGTTAGAAAAGGGCCAACAATCAGTCAGGAGTAGAGGGAATGCCTATAATAACGGCTTCAGGAAAAAGATATCAAAACAGCAATTTGGGCAATTGCAGAGGATAAAGCCCCAGGGCCTAACGGATATTATAGTCAATTTTTAAAGACTGTTGGGAAACTGTAAGTAAGGATGTAGTTTCAGGGGTTTTGGAGTTCTTTCAGACAAGTAGAATGCCAAAATGCCTTAATGCCACAACAATTACTCTAGTTCCAAAAACTAGTCATGCAGAGCAGGTGGTGGATTATACGCCTATTGCTTGTTGTAACACCTTATACAAAGTGATCTCTAAGATTCTTTGTATGAGATTAAAGACAGTATTACTAGACATAATCTCATCCAATCAAAGTGCTTTTGTGGCAGGGAGAACTATTGTGCAGAATGTGCTTACATGCCAAGATTTGGTGAGGTTATGCAACAGGAAAGCTACTACTAAAAGCTGCCTTATTAAAATTGATCTGAGGAAGGCATATGATATTGTAGAATGGGATTTTGTGCAACAAATGATGCATGATCTAAACTTCCCAAGTAAGTTCATCAAATAGACAATGACATGTATAACAACAACTAGATACTCTATAGCAATTAATGGGGGGGATGTCTAGAGACACTGAGGGAAAGAGGGGGCTAAGGCAACGGAACCCAATTTCTCCAATAATCTTTGTCATCTGCATGGAGTACTTTAACAAGAATCATGAAGCATGTTTCCACACTCCAGGGGTTTGCCATCCACACAAAATGTAAAGGGTTACAACTCAATCACCTGTGTTTTGCAGATGATGTGCTTCTGTTCTGTCGAGGTGAAGTGCAAAATGTAATAATGATGTTAAGGGGGCTGGCTAGTTTCTCAAATACATCAGGACTGAATACTAATGCAGCTAAATCCAACATCTATAGTGCTAATATGGATAGGCAAAGTGTGGTAGATCTATGTGAATTGACTGGCTACAAAAGAGGATCACTACCTTTCAGATACCTGGGGGTGCCAATCTCAGCAAAGAAAATTTCAGCAGTGGATTGTGAAATGTCAGTACAGAAGATGTGTGCTAGAATACAAAGCTGGGAACAAGGAACCTATCACACGCTGGGAGAGTACTACTAGTAAACTCAATGTTAATGCACATTCATTCCAATTGGTCATCTATATTCATTCTGCCTAAGAAGATATTGAAGAGTATAATAGCAATATGCAGGAATTTCTTGTGGGATGGAAACGCTAACACAAACAAGGTACCTTTGGTAGCTTGGGAGCTAGTCTGCGGACCTAAATAAGAAGGTGGTTTAGGGATCATTGACTGTGATTTATGGAATCAAGCAGCGATTGCAAAGTATGTATGGAATATAGCTAAAAAATAGACAATTTATGGATAAAATGGGTGGACCATATATACTTAAAATGTGCTTCTTGGTCGGAGTATCAACCTCCTCAAGATGTTCTTGGTACTGGAGGAAAATATGCTCCATTTGAGACCTATTAGTAGAGGGATATATTCAGCAGGGTTGGTTGTCAGCTAATGGACAGTACACAATCAGCAGTGGCTAGAAATGAAGGCAAGGAACTGGAGAGAAATGGGAGAGTAGCAGATGGGTTTGGAGCAAATACAACACCTCAAAGCATAGCTTTATCAGTTGGTTAGCTATGCACAAAAGACTTCTAACTAGGGAGAGGCTGGCTTGGCTGGGAATCTGCCAAGAAACTAACTGTGTCATATATAGTTTGGGGGGGGGGGAGGGGGGGGGGATGGAAACGGTAGATCACTTATATTTTGAATTTTCATTTTCTAAAGCATGCATACAAGAAGTATTGGTATGGCTGAAAATGGGGGTGCAGCAATGGGAACTCAGTGGAATGTGGAGAAGAATGACTAGAAGAGTCAGTGGCAAAGCATGCAGGAAAGTTACTGTCGCAATCTTGGTGGCACTGGTGTATCACATTTGGGGGTAATGAATGATGCTCTGTGGAATCAAAAAGTCCCTATACCTCACATGATAGTTAGCTCTATTAAGGAGGAGAGCAGAGGAAAGTTTCATGACATCTTGGGTCGAAGAACAATAACAGCAAGGCAAAAATTGTGGGTAGAAAAGTTAATGTAAATAGAGTAGCTCAATTGTCATAGTCTTGAATGTAAAGAGACAGTGAAAGCTATAGTATGATTAGTAAGGGGAGTGGAAAATAGAGGGATATACTTGTAAGGATTTGTGCTGGTGATCAAATAAAATTTCTCATTTCACCAAAGAAAAAATTTACAAAAACGTGATAATTTATTGAGGTTTTAGGGTATTAACCCTTTTTGAAAAGTATTTTGAGAAAAATACACGTACAAATTGGGGTGATTTTGACCAAGAATAAGGAGGAACTATTCTTGAAAGGGTATAGATTCCTTTTATTTAACTTGGCAATATATCAGTTTTCGCTAATACACGAGTGACTTCAGTACCGACTTCCACAGGACATGACATAAGTAATAAAAACATTCTTCAAAAAAAAAAAAGAGATGTTGTTTAACAGGATTGTTGTTGTAACTGGACAAACTAAACATAAGGGTCAGTTATATGAAATTATGAACCATATAGTATATTATTTTGTCTTTTAAGACAAACTAGAGTTCTCTAAAACAAAGATATAAGATAGATGCACATTCTCTAGGTAGTCGATTAACTAATTATACATATTTAATGAATTTCCTAATGCGAATATATATCTAATAAAAAAAACTAATAGTTCTATGGAAAGTACATAGTACTGTATAGCTCCGCTCCTGTGAGACATAAATGTAATTCCGTATATTCAAATAACTACACTGCTAATGCTGCTACCACTACCACTCTCTACTCTAATATGTTGTAGCTGTTGTCGTTGTTGTTACTGTTGGTGCTCTTACTGTTGCTGCTGATCTTGCTAGTGTTGCTCTTGTTGTTGCTGCTGCTGCAGCTGATCAATGATTCAATGGAATTCAAGCAACTGCATCAAACTTAATAATTCTTAAAATCGAAACGTAAGATTTAAACAAATTATAGATAAATACTCTACGTCCTCGAACATTTAAAGCTAAATACTTAATGTTTAAACGATAAAATCTCCAACGTAAAGATTCTATGCATAAATCCGAACATTCAAAGCTAACTGTTTGAAGTTTAGACATAGCATGATACTCTTTCCAAAACTACAGTATATAAAGATGGCTTACAATAAGTATTTTACAAAAATTGAACACTGAAATTGATAAAATTATAATTTGAACCACTCTTTGCAAACTAGAAAAAGGGGATTCTATCCCCTTTATTAAATGTTGAAACGACGACTTACTCTAGGAGAAGAAAAAAAATGCTTTAGATATGGATCTGAAAGATTAAGAAGAGTGAATTTTAAAAGATTTTTTATGGCATCAATTTTTATTTTTTCATGTGTTACAATATTTATAAACAAACTTGTAGATACCATTATATCTGGAAGGGAGATCGTTCAAGCAGCAACGCTCCATTACCTAAGCATATTGACACTTATAAGTGTAAGAACCAATTAAAGAATTAAAGAATAGAATATTAATCAAATACAAAAGGCTATTAATGAAGAAAAGAACTAACAATTTGGTGACTCATTGATTCAATTTGGATGAAACCTTTTACGGGATTCATGATGGAATTGGTTTCCAACGTCTTCATCGTCGTTGAAATCCTCATCCTCGTCATTATCTTGAGCTGTCTTCATGTATAGCCGCACAGGTTGAGAAGTGATGGATGAGAGAATGATAAAGCATATATGAGTTTATATAGGAGAGAAATGGTGCTCTAGGGTTTTTTGTATTTTAGTAAGTTGTTACCAACTTTAGTAATATCTGCTTTTAGTCCCCAACTGTATTAGAAATATCAACTCCTCTATTTCTTCAAACTCTTAAGAGAATACTCTCCGGTAACAATTGATGCGGAGATGTTTGACTTGGCACAAAATTTAACAAAGAAATAAATATTTTGAAATTAGTAGTATAAAACAAAGGTGGGATCTTTAGCGATTTGAATTTTGGACCCTTGCTAGAGAGAGGAATATTTAATTTGTTTATATTTGACATATATCAGGCTGTGAGTGCCGCTGCACTGAGTTTACCCTCAAAATCGGATAACAATTGAATTTGTAAATGATTTTAAGGATACGTGGATCTAATTGACACAAAGCGATAAATTGGAATTGCAATTGAAATGAACAATGACAAAGTAAATTCAAACCGCACAACTTGAGCAGGTACAGTCTTGGAAAGTCAATCACACTTGAACTAGATGCAGCTGGATCAATATCAAGATACAGAAGAAGATGAGCTTAAAGAAAGAAATTAATAATATACTGCTTTGGAATGTGTGTTACCATGTCCTTTACAAGTAATCAGACCTCTCTTTATATAGTAGCGGAGTCCTATATTTGGTACAACTCTATAAAAGATAAAAATCCCCTAATTAACTGATTGTTGATCTCACGTCGACTTATGATGAGATCTCCGCCGTGATATTCAATTTTCGCTATTTTAAGCCTAAATGAGCTATGGACCTCCAAAACACAATCCGGACACGCCCCTAAGCCCAAAATATCCAATGGCGCTAACGGAATCGACGAAACTCCATTTCGGAGTCGTCTTCACACTGTTCCGACTACGGTCCAAATTCTAAGACTTAAGCCTCCGTTTAGGGACTAAGTGTCCCAAAACACTCCGAAACTCAAAACGAACGATCCCGGGGGAAGTAGTTAATAGAGGATCGGGTCTTTAATTCTCAAAACGGCCGGCCGAATCGTTATAGTAGGGGTGGTTTGGGGGAGGGGTGGGTGGGTGTGCGTTGGTGGGGATGGGGAATATTGTCACGACCCAAAATCCACTAAGGGTCATGATGGCGCCGGACACCACTGTCAGGCAAGCCAACCAAATACTTAATTAAATCCTTCTTTTAATACTCTTGAGATTTTCCCTTCCAATTTACCATTTGAAAAAGATAATCGTCTTAAATCAAATTAAATAATAAGCAGTTGATATAAAATACTTTACAACCATCCCAGAACCCGATGTCATAAGTGCATGAGCAATTTCTAAGAATAATCGAATAAAGTACAACAGTTGTCCGAAATACAATTGGACAGAAAATAAATAAAATCCTGAGAGAGACTACACTAGCTGCGGGTCGCCTCGAGGAAATACAGCTCACTTAGTCTCCGTGTCAACCATACTGCTACGCCTGCTAAGCCATTAGTGGCACATGTGCCTGTGCGACAAAAATGCACAGAAGTGTAGTATGAGTACAAAAACAACGTGTACTCAGTAAGTATCCCGCCTAATCTCGAAGAAGTAGAGACGAGATGGCAACTTCGACAATTACTAAAGGTCCAGTAATAATATTATTAATGCGACGACTCAGGAATTTATTAAGAACAACAGTAAAAATTCAGATGAGTCACTAAACAGGTGAAAGTTCCTTTTTATTTAAAATCTCTGGATTCATAATCCATTAATTGACAATTTTCTCAAGTCGGGGAAAGCAGATATTAGTATCAAAAACTATCACAGCAAGCAATACAAGCATGCGCAACTCATGCCGAGGACGTACGGCCCGATACAACAATATTTAAAATGTGCACTGCCGAGGGTCGAGCGGCCCGAACCATAGATGCATCTATTACCCCGCTCGCGAATCATACATGCGACGCGGTCAAATTTAAATAAACAATCACCCTGCTCGCATACCATATATGCGACGTAGGTACACATAGAAACACATGCTCAACAGCAAATTAAGAATTTTACGGGGAATATTCATCCCATTAGAAGCCATTTCTCTTTTAATGATTTAAGGAATAAAGTTTAATTCTCTTAGAAATTTATTTACCAATTCGATAGGATTTCAGTAATTCATACTGTCAATAACATTACAAGTATTCCAAGTACAGCATACTTCTGGGTCCTAGACTACCAGGACAATAACATAATAGTAGCTACGCACGGACTCTCGTCACCTCGTGCGTACGTAGCCCCCACAAATAGGAGCACATAATCAATTATTTCACCTATAGGGACAATTCCCTCTCACAAGATTAGAAAGGAGACTCACCTCGCTCCGAAGATCCATAACCGGCCTTCCACGCCCTTCAGAAAGCTCAAATTGATGCACAACTCTCCAAAACTAGCCAATAGTTATGCAAATCCATTAATATACGATAAACTACTCATATTAATCCAAATTATAACAATTCCTAACCCCGATCGAAAAGTTGACAAAAACGCCCTCAGGCCCACGTGCCCGGATTTCCAAAAATTTCGAAGAATTAGTTTACCCATAGCCTCATGAACTCAAATATATACTTTTCTCTTAATTCCATACCCAAAATCGTGGTCAAATTCCAAGAATATAAACTTCTAGGTCTTTCTACCAAAATCCCAAATTTCTACCAATTTACATGCTAAAATATATACATAATCGATGTATTTAACTCAAGATGGATGGGGTTAGCTTACCTTATCGTTGATGATGAAAAATCCCACTTGAAGCTCTCCAAAATCGCCCACACCAAATGAAAAATAGGGGCAAATGACCAAACCCCCGATTTTTAAGAGAACCACTGCCTCCAGCACTTTTCGCACCTGCGATCCTATGACCGCTTCTGCGGTTGCGTAGGTGCGGGCCAACCTTCCGCTTATGCGGTTTCCTCCAGGCCCCCCTTTTTCCGCTTCTGCGACCTTTCTAATGCAGATGCGGTCCCGCATCTGCGGCAAAATGACCGCATCTGCGGTCCCAGCTCTCTTCGCGTCTGACCGCTTCTACGGTTCCCTTCCTCGCTTCTGCGGGGCCGGTTCTGCGGTAAATCCTCCGCAGAAGCGGTTATACCAGCAACCAGACCCCTTCAGCTATCTCCAAAATTCCAAATTCGATCCATTAACCACCCGGAATCCACCCGAGGCCCCCGGGACCCCAACCAATCATGCCAACCAGTCCCAAAACACATTACGGAGTTGCTCGAGGCCTCAAATCATATCAAACAACGCTAAAACCACGAATCGACCTCCAATCCAAGCTTTATGAACCTTAGAATTTCAAACTTCTACTTTCGATGCTTAAACCTATCAAATCACGTCCGATTGACTTCAAATTTTGCACCCAAGTCATATTCGACATTACAGACCTACTCCAACTTCCGGAATCAGATTCCGACCCCGATATCAGAAAGTCCACTTCCGGGCAAACTTCTCAAAAACCATCAAATTTCTATCTTTAGCCAAATGACTCCAAAATGACCCACGGACCTCCGAATTCACTTTCGATCGCGCTCCCAACTCTAGAATCACCATACGGAGCTACTCCCTAACTCTGAATCTCAAATGGACATCGATAACACTGAAATGCACTTCAACCCAAACTTATAAAATTTCTTCCAAAATGCTAACTTCCACAATAGGCGCCAAAACGCTCCCGGGTCACCCAAAACCCGATCCGGGCATATGCCCAAGTCCGAAATTATCATACAAACCTGCTGGAGCCTTCGAATCCCAATTCCGAGGTCGTTTACTCCAAAAATCCAACCCTAGTTGATTATTCCAACTTTAAGCTTCCGAAATGAAAATCCACCTTCCGAATCAACCCCGAACTTCCCGAAATTCAATTCCGACCATGCGTACAAGTCGTAATACCTGAATTGAAGCTGCTCATGGCCTCGAACTGCTGAACAGCGCGCTAGGGCTCAAAACGACCGGCCGAGTCGTTACAAATATGGTAGAGAAGGTTGAAAAGAGTTTTGGAAAATATTTTCTCCTCTTTTGATAAGGAAAATATTTTCCTCCAATTGGAGGAAGATGAGTTCATGAGGTAAATGTTTTTCAAAACATATAAACCAACCAAGCATGAGAAAATTAGAAAATATTTTCTTTCATACCAAACACACCTCTAGTGTATTTCATAACAATTTATCAAAATGATATTAAGTGTTAAACATAGCAACACCATGAAACTTCATTGAACAAATTAACACAATCTAGATTAAGCAATTTTCCTATATCGTCAAATTCAAGATTAGGAAGTTCCAAGTAAATCTGTCCTAGTTATAAAGATGGCCAATTGATGCAAATATTAGTCTAAAAAATTTAGGGTGTTACATAATACTTCTAAACAAGTAAGAATCACCTCAAATTTTGTAAACAAGTTCCAAATGACACAACAAGCATATTCCAACTTCCGTAATAACAATCAAAGCCCGATAACTTCAAAGTCAACTCCCGGTCAAACCTATGAACTTTTCAAACCTTCAAATTTTCAACTTTCGCCAAATAGTGCCAAAACCTTCTAGAAATATCTAAGTGCAAATCCGGGCATTCATCTAAGTCCAAAATCACCATCCGTACCTAATGGAACTATAAAAACTCCGATCCGAGCACTACAAGAAATCACCCTAAATCCCTAAGAGTCGCTGCTAAAAGGTATTAGTGTCGACTTTTGTATTGCCACAAGGAAACCGGTGACTGAAGGTTTTTTGTGGTGACGTTTTGTAGTCGCCACTAATAGAACATATTTTGTGGCGACGTAGTTGCCACAAAAGGTTGGAAAAAACGATACAAAAAATTGTTCCATAAGAACAAATATTAGATGCGTCGCCACTATAAATGTCCATTAGTAGCGACTAAAATTGCCACAAAAAAAATTTATGTTCAGTGGCAAGTTTATGTCGCCACTATAAATGTTCTTTAGTAGCGACTAAAATTGCCACAAAAAAATATTTATGTTCAGTGTCAAGATTATGTCGCCACTATAAATGTTCTTTAGTAGTTGCCACAAAAAATATTTATGTTCAGTGGCAAGATTATGTCGCCACTATAAATGTCATTTAGTGGCGACAAAAGTTTTAACCATGAAAGAAACAATGTTCTGTAGCGACTAAAGTCGCTGTAAAAGAAATTGACATTCTGTGGCAACTTAATTATCGCAACAATTACTAATTTTTTGACAAAACTATATCGCCACTAAAAGTTATTTTCTCAGCAATTATAACGATCAAAATTATATACATTTCCATGCCAGTAGGAACCTAATTCTCTAAAATTTCATATAGAAATATTTATATCAATTAACTATCAATATTAAAGCAACCAATAATGCTTGACAAACACCAAAAGAATTTCTCAAGCCGAATATTATAAATAGTATCATTACTAAAAAGTCAATTACATATATACTACCCGACACTTCATTGTGCATTTTAATTGTACGCATATACATATTCCAAAAAAGACAAAATATTAAGTGCCTTGTAACTACTCCTTGCTCCACACCATCCTTGAACGATACCACTGTTTAAGTGCCATGTCCCTGCTAGACAAAAGTAATATATATAAGGAACATAATGAGATTTGTTATATCCAAAAACATGCATAGACGAATAAAGTACAAGCTAGTACATTAGTATAACACAAAGTAAATTTGTTCTATGCTATTTCAATTCTGAAATGAAATGGCACAACTGTGAGAACATAAGTTTTCAGGCAGTAAAAGAATGAGAATACAACAGTTGCACGAAACCCGGATAAAGTAGATGTATTGGACAGTGAGAGGAATAAAAGCCTCCTCTAACTTAAGCTCTACCCTGTCCTAGTCTTAATTACCCAATTTCATGTGCTTATACTTTTCCATTCACTGAACCTACTTAAATAAGTAATCTGCATTAACGGTTGGATATATTGATCTCAGGTTGGGCCAAGATTGAAGAGTGATAGGGAAAGGTTTCCACCAAACAATGTGTTGCTAATGCTTGCAGGAGCAGGGCTACTTTGGATGGGTTGGTCAGGTTTCAATGGAGGAGCACCTAATGCTGCAAATGTAGCTGCTCCTTTAGCTGTTTTAAACACAAATATTTCAGCAGCTACTAGTCTTCTTGTTTGGACAACCCTTGATGTTTTTTACTTTGGCAAACCATCAGCTACTAGTCTTCTGTTTTAAACACAAATATTTCATGTGCTTATACTTTTCCATTCACTGAACCTACTTAAATAACTAATCTGCATTAACAACCAAGACAGTCCAAAACTGCATGAACCCTAATCTCAATGTTTTGTTACTGCATTCTTGCACATGCACTATCAGGTAAACAAAATATGGAAGCCTACCATAGAAGTAAAACTATATAAAATACCTATTCCATATTTCCATTAGTACATGGGTTCCAAAATATGGAAGCCTACCATAGAAGTAAAACTATTCAAAATACCTATTCCATATTTCCATATTTCCATTGTTACTGCATTCTTGCACATGCACATGCACATTCTTGCACATGCACTATCATAGAAGTAAAACTACCTATTCCATATGTCCATTAGTACATGGGTTCCAAAAATAGAAAATGTGTTTCTATATAGGGAAGATTCACCGGGGCAGATGCTAAAGATAGATGCTCGCACTTCAATTACTCAAAATAGAGGTCACTATAAGGCATCATTCATATATAAAATTTGCGCATCAACAAATTAAAGACTTCAACAATGAAGAAAATATCAGTCATCGACCTTCTCAAGAGTATTACTAACTGTATCAATGAGCTTCGCTACTACTTTTGTCATGATTTGGTTAACTATTTTATGCTACGGAGGATGCCAACAAATAACCCAACCTCCTAATGCAATACTAGCACTAGATGGCTCGGGCAATTATACAACAATAATGCCATTGATAACACCATGTAAAATGCATTTAACTAGCTCAGGATTAATGCAACAATCAGTTGTTTTGCCTCCAAGCATTGGCACAACTAGAAAGAGGCACCAGATCCTTGAAAGGAAAATCAAAGACTACATATAACAGCAAATTGATTTGTGCAATCCATTTAGTAACATTTGATTGAAAATGGGACAGTGTCAAAGTCAAGCACAACTTTTTCTGTTTCAATTCACAAAGAATAAAAGAAAGTTAATTGAGTAAATCGTTATGCATCCTCCAAGACTGTACACTCAAGGAGTTGGTGAAAACAGAAAACGAGGTAAACTGGACAACATCAGTGAATTGTTTGGCATAACAAACTGGAGCTCCCTCTAGCTTATTTCTAAGAATGAGTTAAGCCGTGCATAAGTATAATGTACATCATAGACAAAGATAAACTTGAGAATTTGAAATAAATGAACAGCCTTTTCAACAAATGAACATACTGTTAACAGAAGGGCAAATGAACATATCTATATTGAAGCAAATGAACAGCCTTTTCAACAAGTTAACAGAAGAAATAGATCCAAAAAGAAAGTTCAGTGGCAACCTCAAAAGGGCAACAATCAATGTGAAGCCAAGGCAGTCCAACAGCAAAATCAGAAGGTTACCATCATAGAGTACACCACAATGCCCGGTGGTTACTAAAACCCTAAACATGAAGTCACTACAGAAGGAAGGAAGAAGAAATTTCGAGAAGGAAGAAGAATTGTTAAGAAGGAGCGGAGCAAGTACCTGTTGTTGTTGCATTTTGGTCAAGAAACTAGCAAATTGTTCATGCATCTTCTTCTCCACTGCTAGAGAGATCCTCTTGTCTGTTTCTGCATTTGCGTGTTGACGCTCCTCATTTGCGTGTTGACGCTCCTCTGCCAACTTCCTTTCCAATTCAATTTCCATATTTCTTCGCAACTCAGCAGCCATTTGTTCACGTTCTTCTTGCAACTTCCTATCCATCTCGGCTTACATCTCTTGACGCACAATATCAATAGCAGAAGACACGCTGGCCTCTATGTTTGCCTGCTGAATGTTACTCTTTTTAGGAGGCTTCTTTCCGTATCCTTTTCCACGAACATAGCCTGTTCTCTCACCAACAACGGAGGATAAAATCTCATCTCTAGTCATGGGATGCTCGATATCCTCAGATTGTTGCTGAGCGACAACTTCCTGGAGTTGACCCTGCATTTATGCATAATCATTTAAATCAAAACATAATAAAACATATTAAATGAAACTTACAGAAACAGAGAACTTTATAAGTGTTTTTAGATTACATGAATTTGTTGGGATTGTGAATCCGACCACACCAGTTCTCCTCTATCATCCTTGCGTGTATGTTGGATCTCCCAAACTTTATCTGGTGTGTCCAATTCTCCAATAATAGGATTTCTCTATATAAGCAAATATATAAATATGTAAATAACAAAGAAGCATATGTGATAGTAGGGGATTAAATATATTTTTACCGTAGATTCCTCTACTTCTGCAAAAGACTTTGTACCACAAGTATGCTTAATTACTTGTTTTTCTCTATTTCTTTTGTTCCTCTCACTTACAACCTGTAAATAAACAGATTAATAAATCATCATTCAAAGAGACAATCTTCAGGTATTAAGTTAATACCTTAAATTCCGGACTTCCAAAATATTGTATTAGGTATTTCCAGTCCTCAAGCTCAACATCTTCAGGTCGATGAGACAATCTTTCTTCATTAGTANGAGGAGTACAGTTTAGATATATGCCAAGGTTTCAGACAAAAAGGAAATAATATTTTGATCTGAATGCCATCTTTCAACCAATTTTTTGGAAATTCTGTTTCTGATAATTGAACACCATTATAAGTACATTTAATATGCATTTCTCTATTCCATTCCTGCAAATCTTCAGACCATTCAGGAAGTTGCAAGAATAACATACGCCCGAGATTTTTGGCTATTATCAATGAAGGTAATACAATATATTTTCGAAGAATTGATTGAGTTATTAACATGTAACCTCTTATTATTTGCGCAAAAGGAATGGTATCCCAGGCTTCTGCTATCTCTATCCGTGCTTTTTCCTTTCTTTTGTTCTCCCCTTTTTTGTCCTTTTCCTTTTTTTCTTCTCTTTTTGTTTGTTCTTCTCTAGACTCTAGAATCTTGAATTCTCCTTCTTTACCTGACCAATTTCGAAAAATTGGTTTAATAAGTCCAGAGATATCAAAAGAAAAAAGAAGGGGGGGGGTTATTCTGTCAAGAAAAAGGGGGGAATGCACATTTGCTTGAAAGAGTTTCCAAATAACTGTTTTGCGCCTTTGAGCCCGCATAGAGCCTTTGATTATACCTCGCCGAAAATCTGGTTGTTGCGAATAGCGTATTAAAGCCACTTCCTTTGTTTGATCTTGATCTGCGGTATCAGTATCTTTGGTATCAGTATCTTTGGTATCAGTATCTTTGGTATCAGGATCGTTATTCTGGTTGTTGGCAGTAAAAATCACTACACGTTTGGCTTTTCTTGAACGAATTTGATGATCCAGTGGTACGCCCTCTTGATAGTCGCCCGATTGTTGTTCCAATTCGGTGATTAATTTATGTGACCAGCGAGGTATTTTTTTACTGATTTCTTTTATTCCAATCGATTTTTTTTCAGATGTTGTCCCATTAGGATCAATTGCATTGAATACAAATTTTACAAATTTCGTTCTTTTTTCTGAATTCACTCTTCCCTGTTCTTGGTCTGAAAATAAAGAAAGGTCTTTCAAATTTAAACTCGATTTTGGTTCGTTACCAAATTCATTGATTAAAGTTAAGAACTCGTCAATTTCTGTTGATAATGGTTTTTTATCAACCGTATCCACTTTTTGTTCAAATTCTTGGTAATCAGTATTCGGAAGAAAGATAGTATGAATTCTATTTATTCTAACTCTCTCTTTCCAATTTTCTAGCGAAGTTTTGTTTATGATTGAAGGTGAAAACTTTTTTTTGATTGTTCCTCGATATGGTCCATTTAACAAAGGATCATACATTTTAGGCACGTATTCTTTTTTAGTATCATCATTACACAATCTAGTCCTTGTTTCGAGTATATCGAGAGAAAAAGATTCCTTGTCTAGAACTTCAAGTCGATTTAAAAATTCCTTATTCAGATTATTACTTTTTTCTTTGTTGGTAGAAATCCACTGATTGTCCAGTTCATTAGGGAGCGTTTTTTGGAATGACAATAGGGGTATCCTTCTTTTTATCATTTTCCAAAAAGTTGATAAACTTGGCGGGTATGTAAAAGATATTCTTTGTTTTCCATCACTTTTACATGTGTCAAAAAAATATTGTGACATTTCCGTTCTTACGGCCTGTTCAAATCGATTATTCTTTATGTAGCGAAATGGTCGATTCCATCGATTATAATCGAAAAGAAGACTCACAAGAGGTTGTTGAAACCAGAAGAGGTCTTTATTTTCATTTTTTTTATCAAGCAGTTGCAATTTCAAAATTTCTGGATTGCCCGTGTTATTATTATTCAGATAAGAATCCTCATAATCATAAATTGGACTATTACTAGTATTAATATTGTTATAGCCTGTCTCTGTAAGGTGAGAGTGGAAATTATCCTTTATTTTGTCCTTTCCATTCACTCGGATTTCTTCCGTTTCATCGATTTTGTCAGGATCCCACCTTTCTTCCGAAAAAAGGGAAGGAGAAGGATAAGGATCTTCTTCAGTGGATCCCTCTTGTTCCTGTTTAGTCCCCTTCATTTCGGAAGCTGTTTCTATTTCTACATCTCTTTCTTCCTCACTTTCCACCCTTTCTTCTGTTTTTGAGGCTTCTTTCAGTTTCTTAGTAAGAATGGGTGAGGGTATTCTGCCTAAATAGTAGACACAGGTAATAAATAAGAGAATACTAAAGATCCGAGCCATAGAATTTCTCAATTCTAACTTCAACATTATCATTTGAGTAGACACCTACACGTGCGCAAAACCAATCAAGAAACCCATTTTTATGAGCTCTCATTGAACTTTGGCTTTCAATCTCGCTTGTATATTCCCTACATTTTAAGTTAGCTAAGATAAATCGGATTCAAATTATCTCAATGTGAAACTATCTTGAAGTTAATAAGAGACTTACTCCATGAAATGCGAAACCTCTTCACAATTTTGAAGCATATACATACATGCTTATTTAAACTCATCATGAGATAGCCTGATGCCGTCTGAGGCACCCTTTGTTAGCCCACTTTTTTTAAAGATATACATCTCATCATTTGACACATATCCATCGTCATTCCTAGTTGGTTTATTGAACTTTGTTGAGATATTCTTCAAGTATCGTGAGCAAAATGTGAGGCTTTCCTCTGCCAAATAACCTTCTACAATTGAACCTTCTGGACGATTTTTGTTGCGAACATATGACTTAAGTGTTCGT
>NW_017678407.1:0-5055 GCF_001879085.1 Nicotiana attenuata
GCTGACAACCCTAAAAACTCTGAAGCGGCGGTGCACTGATAGGAGCTGGTGGTGCACTGTAGGACTGTTGATCAGAATGCTGCATCTGAGGACCACGGCCACCTGAAGCACCGTGACGAAACCTGAAGTCGCCGACTGAAAAGGCCTAGGAGGATGGCCTTTACCATACGAATCCCTACCTCCAGATGAGATACCACTGAATTGGCTTGAATGACGAGGCCTCTTGTCTGACCCATGACCACCTCCCTGTGATAGAACCATCTCAACTCTCCTGGCCACATTGGCCCCTCCTGGAAGGAAATCTCACTCCCTGTCTCCCTGGCCATCTGAAGACGAATCGGATGAATAAGACCATCAATAAACCTCCTCACCCTCTCTCTCGGTGGGAAGTATGACAAGAGCATGCCGAGCTAGGTCGATGAATCTGGTCTCATACTGGGTAACAGTCATAGAACCCTGCTGGAGGCGCTCAAACTGCCTCCGATAGGCCTCTCTCTGAGTGATGGGGAGAAACTTCTCCAGAAATAGCTGCGTAAACTACTCCCAAGTCAAGGCTGGCAATCCAGCTGGTCTAGCTAAGCAATAATCTCTCTACCAAGTCTTGGCAGATCTAGACAAGCGAAAAGTGGCAAAATCGACCCCATTGGTCTCAACTATCCCCATGTTCCTGAGAACCTCATGACAACTGTCTAGATAATCCTGGGGATCCTCAGAAGATGCACCGCTGAAAGTAGTAGTGAAGAGCTTGGTGAACCTGTCCAATCTCCATAATGCACCGGCAGACATAGCTGCGCCATCACCGGTCTGGGCTACCACACCCGGCTGAGCTGCTCCAATTGGCTGAACTGCTGGAGTCTGAAACTGGGGAGCTACCTGCTCCGAAGTGCGAGTAGCAGGAGTCTGGGCTCCTCCTCCAGCCTGAGAGACGGCTGGTGCTACAGGAAGCAAACCTGTCCGGGTGACACTCTCTATAAGGCGCACTAGTCGGACCAGAGCATCCTGAAGAACTGGGGTGGCAATAAACCCCTCTGAGACCTGAGCTGGGCCCACCGGAGCTGCTAGGGCCAGAACCTCATCATCAAAGTCAACCTGAGGCTCCGCTGCTGGTGCTGCTGCTCTAGGCTGAGCTCTGCCCCTACCTCGGCCTCTAGCACGGCCTCGGCCTCGCCCTCTGCCCCTCGTGGGAGCTGCTGCCGGGGGCTCGGGCTACTGGTTAGTGGATAAGGAAGCACGTGTTCTCGGCATCTGCGAGAGAACAGAATAGAAATTCAATCAGAATTGAGAAACCAAACCGCCCGACAGGAAAGAAAAGATGTGAAATTTTCCTAACTCTGTAGCCTCTGGGGGGGATAAATACAGACGTCTCCGTACCGATCCCTCAGACTCTACTAAGCTTGTCTGTGAACTATGAGACCCATGTAACCTAGAGCTCTAATACCAACTTGTCACGACCCGGATTCCCACCCTCGGGAGTCGTGATGGCACCTACTAGTACAAGCTAGGCAAGCCAATTAGTTTCACAATTTACCCATATTACTCATTTTATATTCATTAGCAATTTTAATAATAATGATAACATTTAAACAACGGAATTTAACATAAGCGGATGAAAGAAGCCATAAGCTATCTAAACATGAATATTCTATACAACTGTTTGAACCTCGACTACCCGGAACTGCTGTCACAATATCACAGACGGTCTAAGATTTATTACATACAATGTTTGAAGAAAATATCAATACACTATTTCTGAATATGAGGAAAATGAAACAGGAAATAAGGATATAGGAGACACCAGGGCCTGCGGACGCCTGCAGGTCTACTGTCACGACCCCGACCCCGGTCGTGATGGCGCCCAACACACTGCTAGGCAAGCCCGACCAATTCAACAACCTTAACCCTTTTTATACAGTTCATGATTCAATTAACACAAATAATTACTAAGTCATAATACTGAAACTCTGAAATATAATTAAAACATGCGGAAAACCCAAGTAGAAATACTACTACACAGCCCGAAGAATCCGGTGTCACAAGTCTGAGCCTCTAATATACGAGGTGTCAACCTACTATATATTGCTCTAAAGAAATGCGGAAATAAAGCAAATAGGTTAGATGGGAAGATCAGGACTGCGGACGTCATGCAGCTACCTTGATGATCCCAGATATGATGCTACAACAGATAAGTAAATGAATGACAATCAATTAAGATATGCAACAAATAGTACGGTACTCTCTAGTACCCGTTGCGGCGTGCAGCCCGCTCTATTTATTTATCGTCGACGGCGCTCACTGGGGGTGTGCAGACTCCGGGAGGGGCCCCTTACGGCCCAAGCGCAATATCAAGCCATCTCGTGGCATCCATTAGGCCCTAAGCCTCATATCAATATCAATATAATACTGCTGCGGCACGCAGCCCGGTCCCATACTCAGTCCAAAATCATATAAGCCCCTCGGGCACAATAATATTGAAATATTCAGCCCAAACTTCATTAGAAATATTATTTATGTTCCAAGTTTTGAGAAAAAGTGGCTGAGTTTGCAAAACAGTAATAAATACTAGGACTGAGTTCAATTGTCTGAAAATATGGTAAGAAACCAGTAAAAACAATCCCTGAAGGATTCAATCAGTTGGCACGAGGCCAAATTATGACAATTAATCCATTTTTATAAGGATCTCACTAAGCTTCAATCAATTAGGTAGTAATTTTATTAAGCGGAACGGACCAAGTCACGATCCCCGACGGTGCTCTACCCCACGCCCGTTATCCGGCGTGCAAGTCACCTCAACATAGCACTACAATGTGCAAATTCGGGGTTTCAAATCCTCAACACAGCATTTACATCTATTACTAACCTCAAGCCGGCCAAAATCCTAGCTCGCTATGCCCTTGCCTCTCAAATCGACCTCCTCGCGCGTCGAATCTGATCAAAACCACAACGAATACGTCACATTATGCTATAGCATCAATACCAAATCGAAAATAATCGAAAAACATCAATAATCCCGAAATTGACAAAAATCGAGCCCCGGGCCCACTTCTCGAAACTCAAATTTTTTTACAGAAAAGTGTTCTTCATCTTGTCCCGATTCCGTACATTTAAAGAACACCAAAATCGGAATCCGTTTGACCCCTCAAATCGACCCCTAAAGGTCTCATAATCTCAGGCCCCAAAATCCTATTTTTCTACTGTTTTTCATGAATTAAAGGCTGGGATGATGGTCTATAATCACCCATAAATGAGTTTTACTAATCAAATCACTTACCTCTGTGATACCCACTGATTTTCTCTCTTAAAAATTACCTCAGAAGCTTTCCCGTTCAAAAATTGGAAGAAAACTCGACCTGCTCATTATAGGTATACTGTTGTGAAATTCTAATGAATTTAGGCTTTTGAATCACTCAATTTAACTTTATAATGAAGGAGATATGTAGGTTTTAAGATTTGCAAATAGTGCAGGTTTTTAATACGCCGTCAGGGGCAATTTCGTCATTAACCTGAAAATGTTGGCAACCTTGGTAAAATGGCCATAAAATCCTCATACGATGTCCAAATTCGACGATTCTTTTTGCTACGGGTCCGTAATTATGATACAGATCTAATGCTTCATTCAAAACAGTAATCGGAGCTCATTTGTTCAATATGATATCATTTATGCTTGAAGAAACGACGTCGAAGCATAAGAAAAACGAGCACAACGCAGCCCAAACCTATCCGAAACTCACTCGAGCTCCTCGGGACCACATACGAACATACTAACACGTCACATATGATCATTCAAACTTAGTTTCACTCTCAAAACACCAAAACTAACATCAAAACATCAAATTTACATCGGATTCAAGCCTAAGTTCTTCTAAAACTTCCGAAACACGCGTTTGATTAAAAACCCAACCAAATCACCTCCGAATAACCTGAAATTTTGCACACACATCCCAAATCACCTAACGAAGCTACAGCAACTCTCGGAATTCCATTCCGACACTCGGATCAAAATCTCACCTATCAACAGGAATTCGCCAAAATACTAACTTCGTCAATTCAAGCCTAATTCTACACCGGACCTCCAAAATCACTTCCGATCACACTCCTAAGTCAAAAATCATCCCCCGAAGCTAACCGAATCGCCGGAATCCACATCCGAGCCCTCTAACTCATAGGTCAACATCCGGTTGACTTTTTCAAAACAAGCCTTCCTTAACTAAGTGCCTCATTTCCTTCCAAAAGTCAACCCAATTTAACTCGTTCACACAAGACACTGATAATGAAGCATAACGAAGAAGGAAATGGGGGAAACAGAGTGGTTCTCATGAGACGACGGGTCGGGTCGTCACATCCTCCCCAACTTAAACAAATGCTCGTCCTCGAGCGTACCCAGAGTTGTCCTAGAAGCCAACCAATAGCTGAATGACCTTACCAAGCATATACCCGGGGGTGATCCCACGTCACCCTATCTCGCATAGGTCCGATAACACAACATAGCTGAAATTTCACAATCCATCTAGTCCATAAACCATAGAACTACATTGCACTTTCCGAAATCATACACAAGATCAGAACCTCACGTCTATACTCAGAATAAGCCCGAACCAGCTGTAATAACCCATACTTGCAACCTCAGGTGCAACATATGATATACTACATAACCCAAACACTCGAAACAATAACTTCTATTCACAGCAGTTGCCCACAACACCCGAATACCGGTAGAAAACCTCTTATCAACTAAGGTCTTATTCCAACACTTTCATATACTGCCAACGATAAATGAAACACGCAATAAACCGTAACCATTTCTCAGATCAACCATTCATGAAGCCACTTCCCTTTGACTAATACCACAGCAGATTCCGAGCCGAACCTCAATATTATCCTTCCAACAAGCTGAAATCAAATCCGTTCGTATTCATTAGTGACCCCAACGATCACCTCGAATCCAACACACCACTTTGGTGATATGACACCTCAATACTAGGCCTAAGCCACAACTTGCATAATACGCGCTCCAATAAGAAACAGTCTGAACATACTCAAAATCAATGAAAAAATGAA
>NW_017678407.1:6216-15565 GCF_001879085.1 Nicotiana attenuata
GAGTGACTTTGAATCACGAGACCATGCTGTCTCACATCCCACGAACCATTTCGTACCTTCCAACTGCTAAATCGCAAGTCAAAACATCATAAAATATTCTACGAATTTCGAGCCATTACCTGCACCTTCCTGATAGTGCTACACAGAAGCCCATAATTGATATAGAAAAATTACACATCTTGACCTCTCCCAATGGAGACTCAGTTTCTAATCACATATACAAATTTAAGATACCCAATTGTCATATGTAGAATCTCGACCACATTAGTACCATTCTCGAGTGTCATTTACTCTATTTAACTGCATTTAGCCTGATCAAATGAACAGAACCACCCCTGCCTCGTTAGACACTCTGACACCGCAGGATATGACCTCATCACAATACAAGCAAGCATCTTCCTGCTCTATGCACCGAGCATTCTTTACCAACAACAGCTTAAGACATCCTGTGATTCTCACACATCTACGAAGCACCATATAACCTTTGTCAAAATTTTGCTTCACTCGTGCCATCCTCGGCTCAATTTCCGCCACCAGAACTGATTCGCCAGCATGCCTCAAACCGGAACCAACATAGCACATAACCGTACAATTAGCTAATCAATAGCAAACTCCCCAACTTGGCTCGAAGCCATAGATCAAAACACTCCCAACAACTCGTAACGCACATACTCCATTGCTGCCTTAATACCATAGTGAGATTAAACTCAATCCTTCATAAGCTTGTGGAAACACAAATCATCTAGAAATTTTTAACTCTTCTGCAAATCTCGCATTCACTCACACAACAGTTAAGCCCACTCTCTAGGCGATCCAATTTAGAAGTCAACACATTTTCTTCACTTGTAAATGAGATCTTCTAATAGATAACATAAGGATCACACAACTACCTTTTTTTTGTATACTTTCCACCGTCCTAAACTGTACGCAGTCGCTTAGTCTTCCTGAGTCTGAACTCATACCGCAACATAAAATTTTTACTTCACTCTCAACTGGAAACATGAAAAGATTCTTCACGCGCCCATAACTCAGAGCTATACCTCGAATCACGATGGAAATTCAAACACCTAATAGTTCTTCTATCATCCAGTAGACCTTCCTCATCGCTTCCAAGTCACGTAGATACATCTCGCAGTACTAACATACTCATCATATAGCTATCCAGCCGTCACTTCCACTAATAGGCACAATACCGAACATATAGGTTCAAACACTTGTTCACACACTCAGCACCTCGGTGCTCAAGCCATAGGCAAAGATCCGGCCTCAAGTCCTCCAGACTGGCCCAACATAAACTCACAGAGATTACATCTCGCCCCTCGATCGGGGAATCACAAGCCATCAAGGCAAATCTGACACTGAGCGCTCGTTCGCGCATACGAACACGTGGAAGGAATTTCAAAAGTTACTTTTCAAGCTGAATCAAGGACGCACGATAAGAATTCAAGAATGTGAAGTTTTCCTAAAGGTTCTGCAGCCTCTCGAGGATAAGTACAGACGTCTCCGTATCGATCCACGAGACTCTACTAAACCGGCTTATGACTCGTGAGACCAAGTAACCTAGGCTCTGATACCAACTTGTCACGACCCCAACCCCGGCCGTGATGGCGCCCAACACATTGCTTGGCAAGCCCGACCAATTCAACAACCTTAACCCTTTTTATACAGTTCATGATTCAATTAACACAAATAATTACTAAGTCATAATACTAAAACTCTGAAATATAATTAAAACATGCAGAAAACCCAAGTAAAAATACTACTACACAGCCCGAAGAATCCGGTGTCACAAGTTTGAGCCTCTAATACACGGGTGTCAACCTACTACATATTGCTCTAAAGAAATGCGGAAATAAAGCAAATAGGTTAGATGGGAAGATCAGGACTGCGGACGTCATGCAGCTACCTTGATGCTCCCAGATATGATGCTACAACCGATAAGTAAATAAATGACAATCAATTAAGATATGCAACAAATAGTACGGTACTCTCTAGTACCTGCAGCGGCGTACAGCCTGCTCCATTTATTCATCGTCGACGGCGCTCACTAGGGGTGTGCAGACTCTGGGAGGGGCCCCTTATGGCCCAAGCGCAATATCAAGCCATCTCGTGGCATCCATTAGGCCCTAAGCCTCATATCAATATCAATATAATACTGTTGCGGCGCGCAGCCAGATCCCATACTCAGTCCAGAATCATATAAGCCCCTCGGGCACAATAATATAGAAACATTCAGCCCAAACTTCATTACAAATACTATTTAAGTTCCAAGTTTTGAGAAAAAGTGGTTGAGTTTGCAAAACAATACTAAATACTAGGACTGAGTTCAATTGTCTGAAAATATGGTAAGAAACCAGTAAAAACAATCCCTGAAGGATTCAATCAGTTGGCACGAGGCCAAATTATGACAATTAATCCATTTGTATAAGGATCTCACTAAGCTTCAATCAATTAGGTAGTAATTTTATTAAGCGGGACGGACCAAGTTACGATCCCCGACGGTGCTCTACCCCACGCCCGTTATCCTGCGTGCAAGCCACCTCAACATAGCACTACAATGTGCAAATTCGGGGTTTCAAACCCTCAACACAGCATTTACATCTATTACTAACCTCAAGCCGGCCAAAATCCTAGCTCGCTATGCCCTTGCCTCTCAAATCGACCTCCTCGCGCGTCGAATCTGACCAAAACCACAACGAATACGTCACATTATGTTATAGCATCAATACCCAATCGAAAATAATCAAAAAACATCAATAATTCCGAAATTGACAAAACCCGAGCCCCGGGCCCACTTCTCGTAACTCAGAAATTTTTACAGAAAAGTGTTCTTCATCTTCTCCCGACTCCGTACATATAAAGAACACCAAAATCGGAGTCCGTTTGACCCCTCAAATCGACCCCTAAAGGTCTCATAATCTCAGGCCCCAAAATCCTATTTTTCTACTGTTTTTTATGAATTAAAGGCTGGGATGATGGTCTATAATCACCCATAAACGAGTTTTAATAATCAAATCACTTACCTCTGTGATACCCACTGGTTTTCTCTCTTAAAAATCCCCTCAGAAGCTTCTTCCCGTTCAAAAATTGGAAGAAAACTCGACCTGCTCATTATATGTGTACTGTTCACTCGTTTTACTGCTCCTAATGGAATCCTTGTGAAATTCTAATGAATTTAGGCTTTTGCATCATTCAATTTGACCTTATAATGAAGGAGATGTAGGTTTTAAGATTTGCAAATAGTGCAGGTTTTTAACACGCCGTCAGGGGCAATTTCGTTATTAACCTGAAAATCTGGGCAACCTTGGTAAAATGGCCATAAAATCCTCATACGATGTCCAAATTCGACGATTCTTTTTGCTACGGGTCCGTAATTACGATACGGATCTAATGCTTCATTCAAAACAGTAATCGGAGCTCATTTGTTCAATTTGATATCATTTATGTTTGAAGAAACGACGTCGAAGCATAAGAGAAACGAATACAACGCGGCCCAAACCTATCCGAAACTCACCCGAGCTCCTCGGGACTGCATACAAACATACTAAAACGTCACATATGATCATTCAAACTTAGTTTCACTCTCAAAACACCAAAACTAACATCAAAACACTAAATTTACATCGGATTCAAGCCTAAGTTCTTCTAAAACTTCCGAAACACGCATTTGATCAAAAACCCAACCAAATCACCTCCGAATAACCTGAAATTTTGCACAAACATCCCAAATCACCTAATGAAGCTACAGCAACTCTCGGAATTCCATTCCGACCCTCGGATCAAAATCTCACCTATCAACCGGAATTCGCCAAAATACTAACTTCGCCAATTCAAGCCTAATTCTACACCGGACCTCCAAAATCACTTCCGATCACACTCCTAAGTCACAAATCATCCCCCGAAGCTAACAGAAAGTCGGAATCCACATCCGAGCCCTCTAACTCATAGGTCAACATCCGGTTGACTTTTCCAAAATAAGCCTTCCTTAAAGAGACTAAGTGGCTCATTTCCTTCCAAAAGTCAACCCAATTCAACTCGTTCACACAAGACACTTATAATGAAGCATAACAAAGCAGGAAATGGGGGAAACGGAGCGGTTCTCATGAGACGATGGATCGGGTCGTCACACCTACCTTGGATCTCCACGTGAACTGAAAATAGCCACCTGACCTACTATCCGAAGTCTACAGCACCGGGATCTGCACAAAAGAGTGCAGAGTGTAGTATCAGCACAACCTACCCCATGTGCTGGTAAGTGTCTAGCCTAACCTCAGCAAAGTAGTGACGAGGCTAGGACCAGACTACCACATAACCTGTGCAGTTCAAATATATATATACAGCGGAAAAGAAATACAAAAGTAAACAAGTAAAGATGGGAGGGGGAAATATGCTTCGGCGAATAACAGGTAAAAGCATAATATCAAGAGAATTATAAAGGGATCAAAATCCAACCACTAACAAGAATAATGAAACAAAAGCAGATTTCACTTTCTTTTTACATCTTGTTGCAGGCGTGCAACCCGATATCATTTCCTATATCTTGTGGCAGGCGTGCCACCCGCTCCCATTTCATTTATCTTGTCGTAGGCGTACCACCCGCTCCCATTTCATCATATCTCGTGGTAGGCTTACCACCCACTCCCATTTCATTATACCTTGTGGTAGGCGTACCACCCGCTCCCATTTCATTATATCTTGTGGTAGGCGTACCACCCGCTCCCATTTTATTATATCTCGTGGTAGGCGTACCACCCGCTCCCATTTTGTTATCTCTTATGGTAGGCGTACCACCCGCTCCCATTTCATTATATCTTGTGGTAGGCGTACCACCCGTTCCCATTTACAAGCCAATAATAATCACAAGGAATCTCGACAAGGGAACAATATTATTAAACAAACATCCCGGCAAGGGTACAAGGATATCTCAATAATATCCCGCCAAGGGAACAACAATATCAAATAAACATCGCGACAAGGGAACAATGATGATAATAACATGTGAGGCACAATAAACCACAACGGAGTCATAACAATTTATAACACAAGACTCACGGGCATGCTTGACACCGATGTATAGATACTCGTCACCATGCCCATACGTCGTACCCCACAATTAACACGTAGCAAATAGACACAACTCCTAATCCCTCAAGCTAAGGTTAGACCAAACACTTACCTCGATGCCACGAACACAATTCACGCTTCAACTATAGCTCTACCCCTCGATTCCACCACCAATTCGTTCGTATCTAGTCACAAGTTACTTAATTACATTAATAAACGCTAAATGAATCAATTCGAATGCATTAAAATAAATTTTCCAAAGTTTTGCCCAAATAGTCAAAAATCGCCCCCGGGCCCACATGGTCAAAACCTGAGGTTCAAACCAAAACCCAATCACCCATTCCCCCACGAACTCAAATATATAATTTGTTTTGAAATCGGACCTCTAATCAAAGTTCAAATCCCCAATTTTTAAAAAACCTAGGTTCTACCCAAAACACCCAATTTCCCCCATGAAAATCATTGATTTGAAGTTGTAATCATGTTAAAAGATGTTAAGAATTGAAGGAAGTTAGTTAAAATTGACTTACAATTGATTTGGAGAAGAAGAAATCCTTGAAAAATCGCCTAAGTGTGTTTGTGTTTGAGAGAATATGAAAAATGGGGTTTAAAATCGTCTAAGTATAAAAGTTGCAGGTCTCTGATATGGGAATTGCGAACAGGGGTTTGCAATTGCGAACCCTTTAGAAATGTTGGACTTTCGCATTTGCGAAAGAAATGTCGCATTTGCGACCTCCGCATTTGCAACAAATTAGTCGCATTTGCGATCACTGGCCAGGCTGAGGAGCTTCGCATTTGCGAAGGGTTCCTCGCATTTGCGAGGCCGGAATTGCGAAATATCACTCGCATTGCGAGACAAGGCAGACCTGGGCTGGTTCGCATTTGCGACCATGCCCTCGTATTTGCGAAGCCTGCAGGTCTGTTCACACCAGCAAAAATTCTGCAATTTTCTAAGTCCGAAATGCACTCCGTGGCCTATCGAAAACTCACCCGAGCCCTCGGGGCTCCAAACCAAATATACGCACAACCTAAAAAACATCCTACAGACTTATTCGTGCACTCAAATCACCAATATAACATCACGAACATTGAATTAAACCTCAAGATCAATGAAATTTCTCAAAACTTTTTTAAACATAAAATTTGTATTTAAGGTCCGAATCACGTCAAACGGATTCTGTTACCAAACTTCGCAGAATTATCTTAAATCATATATAGGATCTGTACCGGGCGCCGGTACCAAAATACGGGCCCGATACCAACATCTTTTAATCAAAATTTATTTCCGAATCTTTTAAACAATTTCAGAAAACAATTTTCTTTAAAAATTTATTTCTCGGGCTTGGGACCTCGGAATTCGATTCCAGGCATACGCCCAAGTCCCATATTTTCCTACAGACCCTCCGGGACCGTCAAATCACGGGTCCGGGTCCGTTTACCCAAAACGTTGACCGAAATCAAATTAATTCATTTTATAGTCAAAATTTATCATTTTTCACAAATTTTCACATATAGGCTTTCCGGCTACACACCTGGGCTGCACGCGCAAATCGAGGTGATGCTAAAAGAGATTTTTAAGGCCTTAGAACGCAGAATTCATTTTAAAAACAACAGCGCCGCATTAGTTTATTGTTTATGTATCGTTCTTCTGTTGTGAATTTATTCTGTAGTTTTGTATCTCACCTAAGGATTGGTTATAGCTGAGTACTGACAAGATATTTGAGTTCTGTATCCATTTTTGCTGCAAGTTACTGTTTTATTTTGTCCCGTATTCCTTTTCGTTTCATTATATATAGTATGCAGGTTCTATTGTAAATGGCCCGTCGTAGCCTCATCACTACCTTGTCGAGGTTAGGCTCGGCACTTACCAGTACATGGGGTCGGTTGTACTGATACTGCATTCTGCACTTTCTCTGCAGATTTTGGAGCTGGTGTGGCTGATCGAGAGGTCGGTTGCAGACATTTCATCTAGGAGACCCAAGGTAGTCCTGCTGGCGTCCGCATGCCCTGGCGTCCCCTCCTATGTTCTACATTCCTGTTTTCTTTTCTTTCGAAATAGGTGTAATTTCTTTCATACTAATGTTTGTAGATATTCATAGTACGTTCGTGGATTATGACACCAGTTTCTAGGTAGTAATAGTTTCGGTATTGTTAATAGTATATAGATAACCAGTTAATTATGTACTTCCGCATTTATTTCTGCTTGATTTAGCTTTGTTAAATGTTAATCTATCAAATGTAAAGGAAAAAGGTGAATAAAACTCTAATGTTGGCTTGCCTAGCGAGTGCGATGTTAGGCGTCATCTCGGTCCCGATGGTGGAAATTCCGGGTCTAATGCTAAATCTTATGCCCGGGTATCATAACACTTGATTGTTAGGGGTCGTTTGGTTTGCAGATAGGGAGAATTAATCCATGTATAAAACTATGTATAAGTTATTACGTTGTTTAGTTGGTATTTTAAGAAAAGTTAATCTTGGTATAAATCCACTATAGCTTATACAACGTTTGATTAGATTTTCTTTTTTAATACCCGTATAAAATAATACATGTATAAAATAATTAGGGAATCTCTGAATTATTTTATGTGGGATGGAATGTAAAATAAGAATGTGTATTAAACAATACACGTATTCGAGCAAAATGCGAGGAGGCTTAGATGGTTCGAGCACGTGCAAAGGAGAAGCCTAGATGCCCCGGTTAGGAGGTGCGAGCGGTTGGCTCTAGGGTATGAGAAGAGACAGAGGGCGGCCAAACAAGTATTGGGGAGAGGTGATCAGGACATGACGAAATTTCAGCTCACCGAGGACATGTCCCTTGATAGGAAGGTATGAAGGGAGAGCATTAGAGTTGAAGGTTAGTAGGTAGTTGAGCGATTTTCTACTCCGTTCTGTGTGTAAGTCTAGTCGGTCAGTGTCGTGTTTTAGTGTGCCAGTGGTACATGTTGTGCTTGTACTATTTTCTAGGACGTTGTCACTGCACTGATTATTGATATTGCTTATTGATACTACTTTTTCAAGCATATTTTCTGACTCTTGGCTCGCTGGTACTATCTTTCTGATTATGTTGTTGTTACTATTTGTATTGGGAAAAAAGTTGAATTTATATTGAAGATGACGTGGCATGACACGTGGACTGGACAAGTGGTCAAAGCGTAACAGTTGGGAAAAAGGTACGGGAAATAACAGGTACGGGAAGAAGAAATGAAATAGGCACGAGAAGCGGTTTAGACACGAGTCTCGAACCAATTCGAAGTCATTTAAAGCCAGCGGGTCGAAAGGCATTGAAGACATGAATCTGAAGACAAAAAGGAGTCCAAATTCAGTATTAAATACCTGATACGTTAGAAAATTGGTATTTAATAGGAATGATTGTGTAACGGCTCATTTAATGTCATTTATTGTCTATAATTGTCTCATTAAAGCTTAGATTTATTTCCTTTACCTAGAATCAACTATAAAAGGAGGAAATTGTATTGGAAAAAGGACATGACTTACCTCATACTAAAATAAGAACTTTTGCTTACTGCTTTATTATTATTCTCAGAAAGCCTATTATTATTTTGGTCTCTTGATTATCAGTAACCCGATTTTTCATCTCCAATTCTAACATTATCCAAAAAATTTATTTCTTAAGCGAAACAAATTGGTTCCGTTACCGGGAATCTGATAATCTATTCTTTTTACGTTACATTTTATCTGTGGTTATCATCATGTCACATGACAATAATAACAGTGAAAACACCTTGGGGAACCGTGACAATCAAATGCATCAAGATCAAGGAGATTTGCAGAACTTTAACGCGGTTCCTGCCCTTCAAAATTCACCACGTCAATCTCGTGAAGGCACTCCTAAATCACATTCTGATGAGCAGGAGCAATCAGGACATTTTGAGGGACCAGAAGAAGCTCTGCAAAGAATAATTGATGCACGGGTTAACCAAGCTCTTCAAGCGCTAGTTAACCGGTTTCCTGCTGCGCCGTCCACACCTTCGCCTAATAACAATACGCTGGAGAATCCTCGTTCTGGCCTTGTCAATTTAAACGAAGGAACCCTCATTGAACCACGAGAAATGAATCCAGGTAATACAAATAATTCTTATTTACACAATTTGGTACTAACTTTGCAGACACAACTCAAAGAACAAAACGAACGCATCGAGCAAATCCCTGGAGTCCCCCCAATAATCAAAGGAATAGATGCGGATAAATATTCACAACAACCTTGGAAACCGAGTGCTGCTCCCCTTTCAATCCCTAAAAAGTTTAAAATGCCCGACATTTCAAA
>NW_017678407.1:16038-16777 GCF_001879085.1 Nicotiana attenuata
ACAGTACGAAGTTGCGAATCGAAGAAGATACCGTGCCTCAATTTCAGCATGAGGACAGAAGCAGTTCAAGAAGATCCGAAGCTGAAAAAAGATCAGGTAAAACTAGGTACGATCCTTATATGGGCCCTGCAGGAAAAGATTCACGAATAAAACAGGATAATCAACGATATGATCAAAAATCAAGAAACAAGGAGTCAGGCTCCTCATCGAGGTTTGCATATGTTCGAAACATACGCGGGGCACGAGATGATGATGGAAGTTTGAAGGCGAGATTTGGTGGATATAATTTCAATGTCACTACCTCTGAGCTCGTTGCTGTTTTAAGGAGCATGGGAGATAAGGTACGGTGGCCGAAGGAGATGCGATCGAATCCGAGCAAGCGCAATCCAGATCATTGGTGCGAATTTCATAATGATCACGGGCATAAAACTTTAGAATGTAGATTCTTACAAAGTGAAGTGGATCATCTATTGAAACAAGGTTATCTCACTGAGTTGTTTAGTGAGAAAGGAAAGCAGGCCTACATGAAAAACAGGCAAGAGCCGCCAAAATCCCCGTCACCCAAGAGAACCGTGAATGTTATAAGTGGGGGAGAAGATATTTATGGAGTAACATACACAGCTTTAAATAAAGTCTCCAAAGTCACAATCACGCACGGGAAACGAGTGCGTCAAACCTTAGAAGATGAAAATATCACTTTTGATGATGCAGACACAGAAGGAGTGGTCACCCCCCACAA
>NW_017678407.1:16855-22127 GCF_001879085.1 Nicotiana attenuata
GACTCTGTCTAACTGTTACTCTAGTCTATGAAGCCTCTATTGAAGTACTGAAAGTACTAACTATCTGTAAATACTGAAAGGCTGTAAAGTAATGATAATGCCCCGAAAGAACTGGGGATCACCAAATAGCTGGTACGAGAATCCTAGCGCTCTGCATCGTCGACCTGTAAATCATTACCTGCATTGTGAGATGCAGGCCCCGGGCAAAAGGGGCGTCAGTACATTTGAATTGTACTGGTATGTAAAGCAACTGAAAGAAAGAATTATAAATGCTGAAACTGAAACTAAGCTGATAACTGAGAATTTATAATTGATAACTGAAATAATAACTATTGAAACTGAAACTGAAATGATAACTGATAACTGGTAACTAAACTGATAAATGATAACTGAACTGATAATTGGTAACTGATAACTGAACTGATAACTGAAAAGATAACTGATAACTAATAACTGAACTGAATAAAGGAAGTAAGGATATGAATACTCTCTCTTTTGAATGATGAACAACCTGTTTATCTGAATAATAAACTGCGGCCTCAGGCCCAATATATATATATGTGCACAAACTGCGGCCTCGGGCCCAAGTATACGTGTACATAACTGCGACCTCAGGTCCAAAATGCATAAAGCATAAACTGCAGCCTCAGGCTCAAAGATGCATAAAGCATAAACTACGGCCTAAGGCCCAAAGATACATAAAGCATAAATTGCGGCCTCAGGCCCAAAGATGCATAAAGCAAAAACTACAGCCTCAGGCCCAAAGATCCATAAAGCATAAACTGCGGCCTCAGGCCAAAAGATGCATAAAGCATAAACTGCGGCCCCAGGCCCAAATACAGGTGTTCAACATTCAAGAACTGAGAATCATACTGCAATAGATGATAGTGAAATATTGAATTACACCGAGTTACATGATATTGGAATACTGGATCACACTGAGTTACATAATACAGGAATACTGAATAGGACTAGACCGAGACATGTATTCTTGAACTAATTATGAACACTGAAACTTCAACTGTTTATGACATGCTAAGTAAGCTATTCTGAGACTCTAGGAAATCAAACCCAAGTCTATATTGAATACGAACTGAGCTCACAACGTTCGGAATGAAAGTCATGAACGAGTTATGAAGCTAGAGAATAGAAGTTCTACAACTATTCAAGGAACTAGGCTTAATATATTTCTGAGGTGATTGATGACGTGGTAAAAGAAACGTAATGTAGGGAGAATCATTAACATTCCCAAACATAGAGAGTTAGTGTCACATACCTTAAATTCCTGCTCTTGAGCGTAATACAATATTCGCCAACCCTTTCAACTTTAATCTATATCAATACAAGTCAAAGGGATTCCATATTAGCAATAATTCTCATGTTTTAGTCGCTTAAGCATTTTCTCAAACACTTGGTGACATAAAGTTTCATAGTCCTTATTAATGGTGTCTGTACACCCAATAACTCATTCTCTTGTTCGTAGATAAATTCTAATGTCTCAAATGGTTATAATCAACATTATTCTTTATCACCCATAAAGTAAACAACACTCTTAACCAATAATCAACAATCAACACCCCAAACCTATAATCGTTCATGCTTTTATATCAAACCCATAAACTCAAATCTCATGAACTAGGGTTTAAAATCATTAAACCAATGATAGAATCAATTAGAGGGTGAAGACATTACCTTTTTGACGTTCAATCTTCTTGAATTCGAGTTCTAGGGTTCATTCTCTCAACAATGATGCCCCAATTATCTAATGATTTGGAGGATTTACCCATGTTAATAAGATGTTAGGAAATTGAAATCAACTTAGAATCACCATTAAAACTTACCTTGGGTGGTGGAAGGACCCTTAAGGAGTTAGGTTTTTGAGAGCTTCCCTATCTTGAGCCAGTTTTTATGTTTTGGGGCTGTGGGGGACGAAATATGGCTTTATAACGACCCCCCATGAGCGCGCCCGCGCTCCTGGAGACCTGACCGCGCTACTGACCGCACAAAACAGTAGTAACACTGCCTCAAAGTTGGCGCGGTCGCGCTATGGGCGAGCTACCGGGCGCGCATATCGCATACTGTTCTGTAAAACACGCGTAACTTTTTGCATGGAGATCCGTTCGGGCTCCATAATATATTTTGGAAAGCTATATCAAAGGCCTACAACTTTCATGATTTGAGTTTTACCAAATTCCTTACACACTTTCACTAAACCTTGTTGGAAGACAGACCTTCTACAAGATTTTGACAAATCTTATGCACCTTACTTTCCATCTTGATTTTGAAACAACTATTTTCACCCATAATCATCCCCATGGGACTTCACATGTTCAAAATATAACCTTACTAATCCTTTACCTCATTCATACCTAAGACGAATTTTCGGGGTGTTACAGCTATTAAGTTTTGTTGCATCACTGCTTCTGTTTTTTTAATTGTTGTTTTTCTTTTATTTTTTGTTGTTTTGCAATTCATGTTTGTTTGTTTTTATAGAGTCAATTAGCTAAGTGCCCAGATTCAGTCATTGGCTTAGGTTTTAATTAGGATATTCATATTAGCTAGGCTGCCTTGATTTAGTTTTAGTAACCTGATTTTTAAGCTTTGAATGATTTAAGATTTGAAAAGGTAATAACAAAGGTTTAAGGGGGTTAATTGAAAACTAAATCAGGGGTGGGGGGTCCAAGTCTAGAATTGCCTAGAAGGTTCTATAAAGGGCTAATGAGTAAATCAAACAATCTGAATTTAGGTTTGAATTGGTTGAAACTGAAATGTTTAGTAAATGTAAGGGTAAAACTGGTTTTACATAAGGTAAAAAATCAGAAGGTTCTAGTATTTTGGACAGCTGCCCCATTCTTGGCAAAAAATGCTGAAATTGGGTTGGGAAAAGGACATACAACTGTCAAGGATGCTGTACTACTCTGAAATTTCAGAATTTAGGTTAGAATATTCCCTTTTGATGCCATTTTTGTACACTCTATAAAAGAAAAGGCATTCACTCATTCACGGACACACAATCATCAGCATTTTTCTGCACAAAAAGGGTTTTCGAAAATAAAGAGAAAAATTTCCTTAAAAAATTCTCTGAAAACTTCAGTTTTTCCGGGTTAGATGTCTAGGCTGGTATTTAATTTTGGGAGATATTTTTAGTGTTGATTCTGGGTTTTCTCTAGTTTGATTTTACTGTTATTGCTTGGTTTTGTTGGGTGCTCCTTCTTCAAAGTTCAGAATAGTATTCCATCCCTGTTTACTGCTTGTTTTTTGCTGCTACAAGGTGTTAATCCCAACTCCTCTCATGTACTATTTTTTTTGAGGTTATATAGCATCAGTAAGTTTGCAACAAATATGTATAATGAATGAGCTTTCCATGTGATACTTGGCTGTTTTGGTATGAATGTAGTAGATTTGACTGTTTGAACATGGATATTCAATTGCTGAAATGGTCTCCTTTCTCTCTTTCTGATTGTTTATCATTTAAGTCAAAGATACACTAGTTAATGGATCCCAATAAATGCTGAAACCTGCACTTTATCTTTGCTTTTTTGTAAGTGAGTGGCAATAAGGCCAAGCAATCTCAAGGCTGGAATTTGAAATGCTGACTTGTGAGAAACAACTCTATAGCTAATTTCTTGCAAGATTGAAGTTTGGTTTGAAGGATTTGGTGGCAGTGGAAAAGCTTTGAAGTTAGGAAGAAATTTTGCTTTTGTTTTTACTTTAAAAAATTTTCTTTTCTTCTCTTCTTTAGATGTTAGTTATACTTAGGAGTATATTGTAAATTTATGGACCTTTTGTAAAAATGAATTGTCAGAATGATTTCAAATTTATTTATGTTTAAATATTAGTATAGGTTCATTGCAGTAGAACCTCTTTGTAATAAGCATTATTACTGCATAATGGTTTGAATATGGCACGAATTGGGCCAGACTTGCAACAAGGCCCAATATAGGACTCACTTGAGCAAGTTTGGGCCTAGGCGAATGGGCCTGGGCATTAAACCCAGTAGCATGATCCTTAATTGTGAAGTTTCTTTGAGAATCATAGTACAAACACATGCTATTATGTCTAGCGAATTCTGCGAATAATTTTTAAACTAGCATGCTTGCTTGATCTTTGAATGCTGATTTTTACTTAACAGCAATTGAAATATAACTATTGTGAATATGCGAATTTGGTTAATTCGGACGTAGCAGTGGATAGGCCCAGCTAGAAAACATGTAGCAACTGGGCCCGCCTAAATATAAATCCAATATGGGCTGTTTGAATCAGACTCAACAAGAGTCTGAGCCTCTTCACTCCTGGGCCAAGCTCTAGCCCAATACAGCTCCGAAGTGGCTGATTGTCCTTAAATAAATTAGTAATGGGCCATTGATGGCCCAAACCCCTTCTCAGCAATAATTAAAGGCCTATCTCTTTCACCTTAAGCATGTCCATGAATGAGAGCTTCTTAGTGAATTTCAAATTAGCTTTAAATATGGGTATCCTTAGTTTCGCTTAGTGCAATACAACCTTTTATAATAATAAATTGAGGTGTGCCATACACAAATAAAATCCATAACCTATGGCCCTCACATTAATATTGACTTAGTGTAAAAAACATTTTTAAAACATTCGTAGTTTGCTTTAGGCGCGTTTTATAATAAATCATCGTGGCTAAGGGTACGGTTCCCGTGGCATAGTCATGATACCTAATTCCCAAAATCGGGGGTGCATTTCATGTAGTCCGATCATAATAACTTCGAATATTAATAAAATAAACATGTCGTGAATCGCGGGTGCATTTCATGTAGCATGATTCGCGGTGTGTTCCAAAACAAACAAGTGTACGACAATCGTAACTTGTTCAAGAAATAATTCCGTAAATCCTAAAAGTGGTTAAAATAATTAAAAGCGCTTTAAAAGTTCAAAAATGCACAATAGGTTTAAAACATGTAATAAATCAGATAATTAAGCCAATTTCAATAGTTTAAGCGACCGTGCTCGAACCACGGAACCCGGGAATGCCTAACACCTTCTCATGTGTTAACAAAATTCCTTACTTAGAATTTTTGGTTTCGCAGACTTTAAAATAAAGTCCAATTTCTCCTCGATCTGGGATTTAAAATAAACCGGTGACTTGGGACACCATAATAAATATCCCAAGTGGCGACTCTAAATAAATAAAAATAATCCCATTTCGATTTATGTCACTTTAATTAGAAAAAATCCCTTATATTGCCCTTTCGGGTGGTATAAAGGAGGTGTGACAGCTCTGGCGACTCCGCTGGGGAAAAGAATC
>NW_017678408.1:0-22121 GCF_001879085.1 Nicotiana attenuata
ATAATTAGCAATATTAAGCCTTTTTTAAGATTTAACTGCATTTATGTTCATAAAATTAGGTCTGGTATTTTCAAATAATTATATATATATATATTATAAATCATTTTAGTACCATCAATTTATTTCCAGAAATTATTTTAGTATTTGTTATAAATCAAATAGGAAAATTGGCTATTTAAATGTTAGCCCCATTTTATTTCGGTTATAGCCTAAATTGGACCACAATTTGAATCCCAATTACCCTGGCCCAATTCCTATTAAACCCCGACCCAATTTCGATTTAACCCAACCCAAACCCATCTTCATAATTCACCCATTTACCCGTTCAATCCAAGTCATTGATCACTTAGATCAACGGCCAAAAATTGCCCTTACCTAAATTAATTCCCAACTACCCCCAAACCCTTTCATTATTTACCCTACGCCGCCTCTGCATTCCCCTCCTCTCCCAAATCCTCTCTACAAAAACATCAAACCCTAGCCGCCGCCCCCTTAATCTACCCTAATCTATGGCTTTCCATGGTCGCCTAAGACCTGTATCAGCCTCCTGTGGCTTCTATGTGTTTGTTGTTGTGGTCTCATGACCAGATTCTGGAGGGGCTTGGTCCAGTCTTTGCTCGATGACCTTTCTCAGGTCATCTCTGACCTTTCTCCGGCCAGCCATGGCCACTCGAGTTAGATCCTTGACTTTTCCGGTTAGATCGGTATCTTTTAAAGCCTTTATCACTTTCTCTGGGTTCTTTGAAACCCTAGCTCTAAGAGTTGTTCGATTTTCTTTCAGATCGATCTTAGATCTATGCTTATTACAAACTTTTTAAGTGTTTCTCGAAGGTTCTTCGATTTTTCTTTCAAAATGACTCTCCATTTTTAACGATTAGGGTTTCCTAAACTCTTCTCCGATTTTCAGTGTGTTTTTATGATTTTACTATGTTTGTCCATGTTTGCTGCTACCTGATTCATCATGCTAAAAGCCCTAAGTGTTCTGGCTCTACCTGGGCTTCTGAAATTCTTTTGGTTTATTTTATACGCATGTTTAGTTCGATTAAGCTCTTTGCGTTTGAATCTTTTTGTCTTGTTTGACTTATCTAATTTTGAGTTCTTACCATCTTTTAAACTTGACTACTGTTGAAACCCTAATTTCCTAAAAGGTTTTCCTCACTTGTTAATGTGAGACCTTTATGTTTTTCTGACTCTCTTACCTGTTAGTTTGGTTCTCTGCATTTTTTATTCTATGTGACTACTTGACCTACTCGATTGCTGAGCTTCGAATGGTTTTCTTTTACTGCTGAATCCTAGCTTACCCCTACTGCTACTGTATGTTTGTGTTGCTTCTTTGTCAATATGATTGACCCTACATGCCTAGTATGGATGTCCCTCCCTTGCTATTTATATGTTAAGGTGCAGAATCATGACCCTTTCTTGACTGATTCTGAATCCTTCAATGTTGCGATTGATTGCCAAAGGGTTTTCTGATGAACCCTAATCTTATTAGTCTGTCCAAATTGATTGATTCCCTTCCTTAATTATTGTGATGTTTTACCTTGAATCCTTTTCCAAAATTAAGTATGATTTCGTACTTAGACTCAAATATTTACCTTCATACTTTTACTGCCTCTTATATGGCAAGAATCAATCTGTCCCCAAACTGATTTCTTTTCTTAATTAGCCTGATTAGTATCCGTTTGAGCAGTACTTTCTTGATTAATGGGAAGTATTTGTGTTAATTGATTCTGATTGCGATTGTCTCCATGTTTATGTTAAGCCTTTGCTTATTACCTTAATTTTTACTCGTTTTCAAAACTATAAATACCCCACCTTCTCTTCTTTCAAACACACGAACACAAGGCATAAAACACTTGAGTTCAGACACATACCTCACTAAAATCTCTCTCTTTTCTTTGTTGCTACTTGTATTGCTACCTTACATAGCCGGCTGAAAGCCAAGGCTAGGCTGTGGGAAGCTTGCTCATTTTTCTCTGCATTTTGCATCTTGGCTGGTATGTTCTAACTAATTTTCAGCATCAACAACAACATGTTTCTTTACTGTTTCTTTCATCCTTGTTTGTCTCCTGTTTGCATTTAACCAAATTCCATTACTAAACATGCTATAGTCTGCCTTTTCTGTTCTGAATTAATGTTTCTGTTAATTACTTATCATGACTTGTGAGCCTTAAATCCCCATCCCCAATGTGTTTGGTATCTGTGGTTGGTTTGGGGGCATGACAGCATTGAATATCGATGTGCATGACCCAAACTTGATCCCTCCCCCCTCCCTACCCCCCCCCCCCCGGATCATAACCTCCATGTTTCCTCTAGTTGTTGTGTGTTCTGGTTGGCTTATAGGCATGCCAGCACCTTCTATTGCTGTGCATGCCCAAAGCTGACCCCTGCCTAAATACATAGGCTCCTTGCAATGGATTCTCAACCCCTGACCCCCCTTTGTATGAAGTTATCAATTTTGTGTTTTACTAATTACTGTTTCCCTAGTCACCTTCTACCCCTCTCCTTATCCCCTCAATTTTAAAACTCCATTCCTGCACTTCCACTATCTTCTTAGACTTAAGTCCTGGCCCTCTTGTGTGAGCCTTGCCTTGGGACCCATGAGCTCCCTCTGAACTTGGACACATAAGGGCTGGCCCTTCCACGCTGCACTCATCTCTATCTGGTTGCATGAACCTGGGTATAAGCACTGCCCGGGGTTCCTTGAGACCTTTAGGGAACTCTGACACACCCAGGTCCGAGAAAGGCTTTGAAACAAGTGGTATTTGAGGCGTTTTGTTCCATAACTCAGAGAGGAAGTCAGAATGAGGCTTCCTATGGCTGTAATTTCCCTTTTTATGTATTTTCTTGATGTAATTCAACAACTGGTCTGTAATAATTTGTAATGAACATTTGGGGTTGGCTAGTGAAAAAGGGATGGGTAATTATGCATGCTCAAGGGTAGAAACATGCCTATAGGATTTGTGTTTTGAATGATTCAATTCTGCATTTAGAAAGCATGCCTATAGGACTGTTTTACATCCTGCGTGTTTAGTTCTGTATTTTAGATACCATGCCTATAGGGGTTCATTTAAAATTCTGCATGTTCAACTTCACACCTAGATAACCTGCCTATAAGACTTTATTCTGCACACTATTTTACCACTTAGACATCATGCCCTAGGATCTAAACGGCTATAAATGAGTATCATGTTTATAAGGTTATAATCAATATAATGTATAGAGATCATGCCTATAGGAATTCCCAAGTGAAAACCTGCCTGTTTCCATTTCTCGTTCAACTAGATATCATGTCTATAGGAATTAAAATCAACAACACTAGATGTCATGTCTATAGGAGTTAAAACCAGCAATAATGGATGCCATCATCTGCAGAATCTGAGACTAGTCTAATTTAAAATCAGTCTATTCCGAACCAGTTTTAAATAATTTAATCCGCTATTTAACAAAGTTTAGCAAGCATGCCTATAGGATTTCAAACCGCTCATTTTTAAGTTTGTTACTGCTTTGCCACATTCTGAATCAGTAATAGATGCCATGCTCATAAGATTCTGCCCCAAACACTTAGGCAAACCTTAGGTAATAACAATAAATAAAACTGAGCTTGTTTCTGATAATTAATAATTGCTACAACTAGCAAGCAGGCCTGATTCGGACTTCTTATCTGAGTTATGTAATAAATTGGTCTGCTTCAACAACTTAAACTCCCTTTTTGTCTTATATTTTCAGACCCTACTTGTTGTTTGAGTCATGCTATTTGATTGCTTTGTCTGAGGAGGTATATATGAGCCTTCGTTGTTTATGTGCTTCCCCTGTTATTGTGCTGCCCTATATGTTTTGTATGTCGCCTTAGATTTTTCACCTTTGAAACCCCAAGTCAGCCTAATATCCCTCCCTTTTAGGAATAGTAGTCCTAAGTGCCTCTGGGACTGATAGGAACTGGACGAGTAATAGCATGCAATAGTGGTCGAGACCAATCCGCGCTTTAGTACCTTAACGGGGTGGGCAGGGTAGATATGGATATGATGACCGGTGCGCTAATACCATGTGTAGCCCCTCTTTGCATTGATGTGATCCATATTATAAATAAACCTAGGACCCCTTTTCCCCTCTCTTTCTTTGTCTTTAAAGTATTATGACTTCCTTTCAAAAATCAGCCTTTTAACAATTGCTCTTTCCAACCTTGTTTACTTTCAAGCATTTGTGTATTAAAATCCCCTCTTATTTGAGCCTTATCTGCTTACATGTTAATTGCACCAAATTCACAAAGAATTGTCTGGCCGGGAACCACACTAGTGGATCCTAAGGGGTGCCTAACACCTTCCCTTTGGGATAATTTCAAGCCCTTACCCTCTCTCTGGTTATCAAAATGTAGTTGTAATTGAACCTTGTAGGTGTCCTAATGCACCATAAATCATTAGGTGGCGACTCTTCAAAAATGCAAAACCCAGTTCCCAAAAGGAACGAGTTGTCCCATACCCAAATGTCGTTAACCCGATTCTCCCGACGCGAGGAGGGAAAAAAAGGGGGCGCGACAGGCAGCTGGTGGATCTGTAGGTGCCGTCCTATCTGCTGTGCGGCCTATACCCCTACCCCTACCACGACCTCGACCGCGACCTCAGCCTCTAGTAGCCCCAACTGGTGGTACTGGTGGCCTTCCGTCCTGACCGGTTGCACGTGTCCTCACCATCTGTGAGAGAATAGAATAACAGAAGTTCAGTTACCAAAATCAACATATTCGCACGACTAGAATTCAAGAATGTGAAGTTTTCCTAAAGGTTCTGCTGCCTCTCGAAGATAAGTACAGATGTCTACGTACCGATCCGCAAGACTCTACTAAACCTACTCATGACTCGTGAGACCTATGTAACCTAGGCTCTAATACCAACTTGTCGCGACCCAAACTTACCCTGTGGTGATACCTCCTATCGTGGTACTAGGCAAGCCGACACATTTCCAAAACAAAACGATATTTTTCATCAAACGACAAATCCCAACCTATATAATATAGAACCTTAAATAAGGAATTCAAATAAAAACAAAAGTGCGGAAAAGAAAAGCCCGACATGAGGGTGTCACTAAGTCATGAGCAACTACAACTGTTCTAAAATGTAGCAAGACTAACATAGTCTGAGAGTAGCCAAAATACACTAAAAGGAAGATAAAAAAGGAGAAAAGCAGGACTGCGATCGCCGGGCAGCTACCTCGCTATCTCTAATGAAAGTCCGCAACTGGAATAGTCAACAACTGCTACCGTGGCCAGAGATACCTGGATCTACACAGAAGGTGCAGGGGGTAACGTGAGCACACCAACTCAGTAAGTAACAAGTCCACACTATGGACTGATAGGTAGTGATGAACGTAGCCTCAACAGGTAATAGAAATAAACTGTACAGGGAAGTGGCATGCTATCAGTTCAAGTATACAGCTCAAGCAGTAAAACAATTACAGATCTAAATGATGTGAGATATAAAGCTCAGCTAACTCTACATGCCAATGCACAGAATGTATGAAATGCACCATGTGCTCCCACTCTCAAGTGCTCAACCAGTCGCAACTGCATATGCCATCCGGCCCAGGGAAATCCATCCCGTAAAATATACAACACTGACTGCAAGTCAACCAGTAGTGAGGAAGAAGGGTAATCCAACCCTGAGGAGAAACCCATCTCCGGGTATATATATACATACTCAACCACTCGGTACCGCATATGGCCATCCGGCACAGGGAAATCCATCCCGGAACATACTCATCGCTGAGTATAAAGTCACTCGGTACCGAGGAAAAGGGTAATCCTACCCTGTGGAGAAATCCATCTCTAGATATCAATACTCCGGACAAATCCATGTCCAGGAAAATTCATCCCTCAATAATATCACATGCGCTCACTAGGGGTGTGTTACAGACTCCGGAGGGGCTCCTACAGCCCAAAAGCTATCATAATCATCAACATAACTGCTGCGGCATGCAGCGCGATCCCATAATTATCACTCATAATAAGGCTCTCGGCCTCACTTAGTCATCACTGTCCGGTCTCACACACACGGGCTCACAATGCCATGAAACTAGCCTGAAACAATGATATGATGTGCCAAATGATAACAACTGAGACCGAGACATGATATGATATGCATGAATAAGACTGAGTACAGAATATCAATGAATATAATGAGATGACAACAAGAAATGATTCGGGTCTCAACAGTATCTGCGTGAAGCCCTAACATGATATCGAGCATGATTTACAGCTCATTTACTCAATCACAAGATAGAAACATAGATATTAGCAAGAAAAGACACTAAGCGGTGCCATGGAATGAACCAGGCCACAATTCTCACGGTGCACGCTTGCACGCCCGTCACTTGGCATGTGCGTCACCTCAATGCTAATCATATAACACATAGTTCGGGGTTTCAAACCCTTAGAACCAAGTTTGGAAGCATTACTTACCTCAAAATAAGCCAAAATCCTACTACACGACGCCCTTGCCTCTGAAATCGGCCTTCAAACGTCTCGAATCTAACCAAAAGCAATACAATGCAATCAATATAGTCCAAGGAACCAATTCCACACGAAAAACTATCAACTTGGACCATAATCCTGAAATTAACCCAAACCCGTCCCCTGGGCCCACATCCTGGAATCCGACAAAAATCACAAAACTAGAAATCCCTTTCACTCACGAGTCCATACATATGAAATTCATCAAAATCCGACTCCATTTGAGCCCTCAAACCCTCAAATCAAACTCTCCAAAATTCCAAGCCCTAAATCCTCATTTTCACCCCTAATTTTCA
Organism: Nicotiana attenuata; assembly: GCF_001879085.1. Lineage (NCBI taxonomy): Eukaryota > Viridiplantae > Streptophyta > Magnoliopsida > Solanales > Solanaceae > Nicotiana > Nicotiana attenuata. Next base: position 6,799 of record NW_017678408.1, read on the forward strand.
ATAGTTACATGATTAAACAACGGGAAATCATCACATATACGAGTTTTAGGGCTCAAGCCACTTACCTTACTGATAAACTCTCGAATTCCTCCTCAAAATCGCTCTCAAAAGCTCCAAAGCCGACCAAAAATGGTGGAAAATGAACCAAAATTTGTGAAGTCCACAATTTATACATTCTGCCGAGAACTTCCGCATCTGCGGTCTAAATGTTGCTTCTGCTACGCCGCACCTCCAGAAAATTCATCGCAGGTGCGGTTCCCACTTATGCCCTCAGAATCCGCTTCTGCGGTACAACTATCGCACCTGCGATCTCGCAGGTGCGCTCCAAATCTCGCACCTGTGCTCCCAACCAACCTCAGCTTTGGCCGCATCTATGGCCCCTTCTCCGCTTCTGCGGGCTCGCTCCTACGGTACCCACTCCGCAGGTGCGGTTATGACAACTGAGTTCAATCTTTAGCATTCCTCAAATTCCAACCTTGATCCGTCAACCACCCGAAATCAACCTGAGGCCCTCGGGACCTCTACCAAACATACCAACAAGTCATATATCAATATAAAAACTTAGTCAAACCTCCGGAACACTTAAAACAACATCAAAACACCAATTTACTCTTGGATTCAAGCCTAAGAACTTCTAAACTTCCAATTTCCACAAACGACGCCGAAACCTATCAAATCACCTCTGAATGACCTGAAATTTTGCACACACATCACAAATGACACTATAGACCTACTCTAACTTCTGGAATTCCATTCCGACCCTAATATCAAATATTTCACTACCGACCAAAATCGCGAAATTTCCAACTTTCGCAAATTCAAGCCTAATTCTACCACAGACCTCCAAATCACATTCCGGACGCGCTCCTAAGTCCAAAATCACCTAACGGAGCTAACAAAACCATCATAATTCACATCCGAGATCGTTTACACGTAAGTCAACATCCGGTCAACTTTCCAAACTTAAGCCTTCCCAAAAGAGACTAAGTGTCTCAAATCCTCTCCGAATCCACTCCAAACAACTGACCCAACATATCATAATATAGCTGAAGAACACAAAAAGGAAGCAGAAATGGGGAAACGGGACTATAACTCTCGAAACGACCGACCAGGTCGTTACATGGCAACACCTAATATAAATTTAATTAAGAAAATTCATTAGCTGTATGAAGTAATAGTATTTTTTAATAATAATACGCAGTTGTATGGTGAAATCTCTAAGGTACAAAAGTAAAACTACAGTACATCCAGTGTTTTGATGATTCTGAAAATGTATACCGTTATATCTGTAATAAGATAGTATTATCTGCCAATATTATCTTCATAAATGATTCCACGGCATCCTTCTGATTGGTGTAATTCCACTTCTGAATCAATGCCATCATAAATTCAAGCAAATTCACAACTGGGAGGTCTCCGGCATGCTTGTTTTTTGTATTTACTGATTCGGCAATATTTGATGTCATGGTCATGGTTCTATTTGCCTTGGAATGTGCCTGGGACCATTTATCATATCCAATATGCATCAGGTATGTTTTCACTCTACTATCAATAGCTTCTAACTTAGCCATATGCTTGTTAAATTCTTCAACAGTGTATGTTCTTGCTAACACAAAGTATACTTCTTGATTTGTTTTTGGCTCTTTCTGAAGTTCATCTTTATGTTGTTCCACAGATGGAACATACATGCACAATGAGGGACTTCTAGATAAACAATTGAAGTTGCTCTCCATATACCATCATGTCTGTCTGATACAATATGCATTCTCTCTCTTTGTCCATAGGTTTCTCTGAACTGCATGAAGAACCACTCCAATGATACATCATTTTCCGAATCAACAATTGCATATGCGAGGGGTAGAATTTGTCCTATAAAACCAAAGAAAAAATATTAGTTACAACACACAATAATAATATATCATTTCATATAGTAGTATAGTCATAGGTAGATGCAGGTATGTAGCAAAAAATTTATATACTCTATTAGTATACTTGTATACCGTATTGGTATCATATGACATTTGAGGATCTTTTTTGCTACTTTAACTGAATGCAATTGCATTGAATTTTTAAAATAGTAAAGTAATCAATTATTCAATATTGATTCTGAGACAACTTTTTCTCTTACCCTCTGCGTCTTGCATGGAAGCCGTGAGTATGGTCCCTCTGTATGTTGACTTTAAAAAACTTCCTTCAACTACAACTGTTGGCCTACAATAGATCCAGCCTCTAATCGATACATATATAGCTATGAATGCATACAAGAAGCTCGTGTGTAGTCGTGTCACTGATCCTGGGTTAGCATACTCTAACATGTAAGATATGTTGGTATTTTCTTGTATGACTCACTTGGTGTTCCTCTCAACAATTGCATTGCCTTTTCCTTTGATCTCTATGCTTGCATGTAGCGTAAGTCCATACCATATGTTTTTTGGATGTCTCTCTGGATATCTGTTGGTGTATATATAGTTTTAGGGTCAACAAGTTTATTTGTATCACAGCTGCAACAAAAGCTGAGACAGCTTGCTTTGTGAACAAAATCTCTTATCATTTAAACAATCGTGGATAGAATTAAAACCCATCACTTGGAAAAGATTTGATGCCGTAGGATTCAAGCTTTAATTCTCCAAGTGCATCTTTCATCCACGCAATCAAGGGTATACCTATTTATAATACAAATACAGTTATGTGCAGAGATGAAGAATCATCAAAATAATTGTATACTCAAATAGTATATTGATATGTTAAATATGTATAATGTTTACATATCTATTGCGTTGTTTGCTTTCAACATAGTATACTGATATAGCCTACTTATATACTATATAAGTATCATATTTTACTGATAAAAAAATACTGACAAACTAGTACAATCAATACTCACATAGTATACTCAGATAGCATAATTAAATACTATAGCAGCATCATCTTTTACTGATAAAAAAACACACACACAAACCAATAAATATCTATACTTACATAGTATATTGATATAGCATAGTGTTATACCATATCGGTATCATGTTTTACTGATAAAAAACACACACACAAACCAATGCAATTCTATACTCACATAGTATACTCATAAAGCATACTTATATACTATATCAGTATCATCTTTTATTAATAAAAAATACAAACAAACCTGTAACGACCCAACCGGTCGTTTTGAGAATTAGCACTCTGTTTGGTGGCTTAAGGTCTTGAGCAGGTTTGTATTGTGTGTTATGACTTGCGTGTATGGCCAGGTTCAGTTTTCAGATGATTCAGGATCAATTTGGTAAAGAATTCCTGTTTTATAAGCTTAACCGATAAGAGCTGACCGGAGCTTTGACTTTTGTATAGATGATCCCGAAATGGTATTTTGATGATTCTAATAGCTTCGTATGGTGATTTCGGATTTAGGCGTGCGTCCGGAGTTGGATTTGGAGGTCCGTAGGATAATTGGAAGCATTTCGGCAAAAATTGGAAATTTGAAGTTTTGGAAGGTTGAGAGGTTTGACCAAGAGTTGACTTTGGTGATATCGGGGTCGGAATGCGATTCCGAGAGTTGGACTAGCTCCGTTATATGATTTTGAACTTGCATGCAAAATTTGATGTTATTCCAGGTTGATTTGATATGTTTCGGCACGAGTTCTGGAAGTTGAAAGATTTAGAAACTCATAAGTTCAATTCGTGGCGCGATTCATAGTTTTGACATTGTTTGATGTGATTTGGGACCTCGAGCGGGTCCGTGTTATGTTATGGAACTTGTTAGCATGTTTCGACGGGATCCCGGGGACCTCGGGTGCGTTTCGGATGGGCTACGGTCCATTTCTGCAGGTTTTTGAGTTTTTGGTTTTTGGTGTCTGATAACCTTCTTCGCAATCGTGTAGTGCTAGCCGCGATCGCGTAGTGTATTTGTTGACTTGCCATAATTTTCTTCTTCGCGTTCGCACTCCTTTTCCCACATTCGCGTAGCTGTTGACCCTTCTAGTGTTACGCCCAGCAATATTACGTCGATATTTCGTCTCGCAGTATTAAATTACGACGATATTGCACCCTGTAGTATTGTACGTTGAATTTATCATAAGGTAATTGACATCAGTCCAAGGAAAAGATTATTTGAAGATTATAAGGATTATGCTATTTCAAACAAGTGATGAGTAAATTCGTGAAGGTGAGAGGGGAAGCAAGTCAAAGAAAATAAATTTTCGACAAAGTTTGGCATGTTGGGATAAAATACAGGCCGAGCGTTAAGACCCGATATTTATGGACTAGTACCATACAAGGTACCATATGACCATGATAGTATGATATATAAAAGGAATTAAAAATAAGTAGAATTTTAAGTATTTTGAGACAATTCATAATTATGCGGGTAATTGGTTAATTATCGGGTAACAGAATATTACCTAATTAATTAATTGGATTGTGGGATAAGACTAAAATCTCCCCTCCCCCCCCCCACCCCCACGTGGCAGCAATGCAAGTCTTAACAAAATGACTCTTAGTCATTTTGGCTAGGTGGCAAGCAATGTATTAATTATAAACCACATCATCCTTACTATTTTGAAAACTAAGACTTATGTACAAAGACAATTCATTTTCTCATGTCTTGAATACAAAGACACTACCAGATATGTATTAGCACCACAACACCTTAGCAACGCAACCAAATATGTTTTGTAAAAGTAATGTACAAAAACGTTAGAATTTTCCTACAAGCTCTCAACAAAATTCTTGCAACCAAACAATTCCAACGGGAATTATTAGCACCTTAGCAACGCAAAATATTGCGGTTCTAAAGGAGTACAGTGCAACCTTTTCCAAGAATATTTTACGGATTTTTCTCTACTCCAGGTATGTTAAGGCTATCTCTTATTTCTTTTGGCATGATCTATACGATACAAACAAAACGAGTAAATGCACAACTTCCATAAATGACTCTATTCACAGAAATACTAGAGGTTCCTATGTTCTTGATTCCCCATGTGTCATATTATTCTATCCTCTGTTCATGGGTGTTAGAAAATACGTAAGTTGATAAAGTTTCTTTCATGATATTAATCAAAGGCATAATGGTCTTATGACACTCCGAAAGATTTTATTGACATACTTCTCATGCATCGCATTCATTTACATTGACCCATGACCAGATGGCTTTATATACGCATATATATGTATATGGGATATGGGAAGAAGGCTACGGCGTTATATACGCACCACCACCTGATTAGTTGGTATACGTTGATGATGTTGCCCACAGTGGCCAAGATGATATAATGGGATGCCCTCAGAGGCTTGATGATGTTATGAACATATATACCTATGCATGGTATGACATTTATATGCATATGCATGACATTATAAAAATAAAATGATTCACAGAGCTATGCAAATGTACATGTCGAGTCTTTTACTCCATATTTCTCCCATGTCTATTATTTACTGATTTTCATTTCTTAAATACTCAGTACATTATTTGTACTGACGTCCATTTTGCCTTAGACGCTGCATTTCATGCCTGCAGGGCCCGATAGACAGGTCGAGAGCCCTCTAAGTAGGCTATCAGCTCAGCGGAAGATGTTGGAGCGCTCCATTTGCTTCGGAGTTGCTTGTTTGGTTAGTATGATTTAGACGTGTATTATTTGGTATGGCGGAACTCTGTCCCGACCTTTATGAAAATTATTTATTTTTAGAGGCTTGTAGACAGATGTCATGTACGTAAAAGATTGTATGGCCTTGTCTGCCTATGTTCAGTGTACAAGTGGTTATTTTGGTCTTATAGGCCCGTATGTCTTATGTATAAGTTGGTATTGTGAGGACGTGATTTTTTCCCTATATGAAATACTCCTACAGAATCCCAAAGAAATAGATTTTTCTTTTAAGTATTTGCCATTTTAGGAATTTTTGTGGAATTTTCTTAATTATTTGCATTATTTCTGTGCATGTTTAATTTTTATTTAATACATGAAAATACAAAAAAAATACTCTGCATTTGCATTTAGGATTTATTTTTTTAGGGTTAATTAGTAAATTAGTCGTTTTTAAAAATGAAAATCACAAAAAATGACTCACTTTGCATTTTTTAACTTTTAAATTTTAAATTTTATAGTTTTTCTTTTAGTTTGGGAATTAATTAATTGTTGTAAATACTATGATGAGTAATTAACTTAATTTGGTAAACTAATTTAGTTTTAAGAGTTAATTTAGGTTTTAAATTAATTTGGAAAAGAAAAGAAAAATTGGAAATTAAAAGAAAAGGAAAAGAATCAAAAAGAAGTCTGATTTTTGGGCTATTGCAATTGAATTTCCCCAAGCCCAAACGATTTTGCCCCATACCCATTTAGATCCGGCCCAAAACCCACGCCTTTACCCGGTCCAAATTCCCCCTATGACCAAACGTCGCCGTTTTTGAGGTATGTTATCCCAGCCGTTGATTTTCACTCATCGAACGGCTGGGAACTGGTTTGTCTATTTGTATTTAATTGTCCTAAACGACCTCCCCTCCCCCCAATCGATCCCCTCACTCATCTTCACCCTTAGAAACTCTCTGAACCTAAACCCTAGCGCGAACCTAAAATCCTCATCATCTCTGGTGGCACCGCCGCCTCAAACCACCTCCAAAATCACACCCCTAAATCCCAAACCAATTCCCCTCAAATCCTTCTCCCTAGCCTCGAATTTCAGATCTCAGACCCAAGCCCTAAAACCCCAAAATCGTCTTACCCTCGAATGTGTAGCATGCGAGACTTAGACCTCTGAGTTTTCAAGTTTTGAAGTTTTGATTTAACATCAAAATTAATGTTGTTCGTTTGTTCTTGACAAAGAACAGGCGATTAACATTGGCTTTGGTTAAATCGGAGCGTCCAGTGATTATTCAGGTTAATTAGGTATTTTTTTCTTTCATCTTTATCTTTCTGCCTACTTCTGTGTTTATTTCTTTCTTTCATTTTCCTTTCTTTTTCTGCCATCGTTTCTTCATATTCCTCTGCTCCTCGGGGTCTTTCTTTTATTGTTCTTTGCTTTTTTTTCCGGCTATCTCTTTAGTTTTCAACCTTTGTTCATCTAAATGGTTGTTTATTTATTTGCTCCATGTGATTAGGATAAGTTTAAGTTTAGGGCACCAATTTGTCAAGTCTTGTTTTCATTTGTTGTGATTGATTTTCAGCATGTTTAGATTCTATTTCTGGTGATTTTTAGTGGTTTGTTTATTAGGAAAAATTGAAATTGCATGTTATTTGTTTGCTGTTATGGTCCCCAGACTAGGCTTAATTCTCTAGGGATGGCCCTTTGGCCAAGAATTCTGGACTCATTTTAGATTTAAATGTTCTTGTGTGTGTTTAATTTCAAGTTCATTAATTCATATTTAATTATAGGTTTAGAGTGAATCAGTATTTGTCTTCTTGATCTTCATTTTTCCTTTGATTCTGGATTTTTGTGTTAGTCCTAGCTTGTTGATTGGTAGGAACTTTTAGGGTCTTGATTGCACCAAGAGAAAACTTGAGGGGTCTGTTTGAGTGATTGGGCAAGTGTAATAGGATAAGTACCAGTCGGAAGGTTCTAGATAACAGGGCAGTTGTCCTCATTTGGTTAGCTGAAGTGCTGAGACCAATGAGAAAAAGACAGCTGTCCATTTTCTGTTAAGAAAAGATGCCCTGTGAGGGGCATTTAAGAAAAATCTCATTCCTTTACCTTGGAGGGCACACAACAGATTTCTGTTGTATAAGTAAGGCCCTCTCCTCACTCTTTGGAGAGACACCCTAAAATTCTCTGCATTAGTCTTGGCTAAAAAACCGCTTGGAATTACACTTTGGGGGTACACTACTAGAGTCATTTTAACACGTCAAAGGCCTCTTGGTTGATTTGGGTTCAAAAAATGGCTTAAGGAAGTCGAATTTGCTGTTGATGTGCTGATTTGTTCCTATTGCTCTTGCTGAACTTCTCACTTTCTTTTGATTTGCTTTCAATATCTAGGTATGTTGTTGGAACCCTCTTGACCTTCAAGTTATGTGTATGGAGTTTAGCTCTTGGACTACTTTGTTCTTGTTGGAATATATGGGATTGATCATTCAGATTCTAAACTTCTTATTGTCATTATCTTATTTCTTACATTGTTAGTTAACCAGAATTTAGCTTATGTATGTATATGATGGTGTCCCCTGTACTGTTTGATTTTGTATTTCCTTTTTAGAGTTTTTTGGAGATTGGTCAGTTATAAGACTTCCTTCCCATTATCTTTCAAGAAGTGTGATTGGTAATTCGAAGATGCTGGGACCCGCTGAAGCATGCAAGCTTCATTTTCTGATTTGGCTTGGACTGATATTTTGTTAACCATAGGGTGCATTTGGTTGGTTGATCTTCAGTAGTAGTAATAGCAATTTAGTAGTACTCAGAGTAATTACTAGCATAAGTTTATCTTCTTCTTATGTGGTTAGTATCTTATTAGCTCTAAAAATGGCATGAATAGTCTCGTGTTTCCCTTTGTTTGGCCTTGTTTTAATATACTCAAAAGTCCCTCGTTAATTGTCCTTTAGGCTGTTATTGAGAATTATGGGTCATTTATTAGTCAGCCAATTCAAATGGTTTTTGGGCCTAAGGATGCATATGGTTGTTTATCAAAGTAATTTGTATAGATTGTTTAGGATTGCTTTTGCTTTGGGCTACAGAATCCGTTTCGTTGATAACAGGCCAGTTGAAGTATAATATTGGCTCATTAATTAAAAATATAGAGGATTTAGACCCTATCATGTTTTGACTTGAATGGGCTTAGCTAATTTTCAAAGGCTTCAGATGTTTCCTCTATTTTATTTGGGCTCGATCTTGAGCCCCCACTTGTCACGACCCCAGTTCACCCTCCATGAACATGTCGTGATGGCACCTAGTTCATACAACTAGGTAAGCCTAACAATGCGGAAATTAACATAACTTGCGGGAACATTTAATTAAATTAAGCAAAGCTAGAAGAAAAACGGTATATATGCGCCACTTGGCATATACAACTCAAAAACAGAATGCGGAAGTCTACAATCTCATCCCAAAACCCGGAAACTCACGGGAACCACAGGCTAATAGAAATACTGTAAATGCTCTAATCTCCAGAGTGTCTACATCAAAAGTATAATAGAATCTAAACGCTACAGATAGAATAAGGAAGGAGACTCTTCGGTCTGCGGACGCTGCAGATATACCTCGAAGTCTCCGTAGCTCTCCCCGCCTCAAGGATAGTGCGCCTGAGTAGAGGTACCTGGATCTGCACATGAAAAACATGCGCAGGAAGGGCATGAGTACACCACAGCGGTACTCAGTAAGTGCCAAGCCTAACCTCGGTTGGGTAGTGACGAGGAAGGTCAGGGCCCTACTGAGCTATGAAAAATAAGCAGTAATAGTGAGTACAGCAGTGAGATAAGACAGGTTAAACAAGGCAATAGCAGATACACAAAGAACGGAACAACCACAGAATAAGTACAGCTCAATACCAATGGTAACAATGAGGATCTTGGTAACAATGAGGATCTCCTAGGATACCGTCCTGTAGTCCTTTTCTCAACTGTCCAGTGGATCTCCCGGGATACCGTCCCGTAGTCCATCATAAGTGGATGTCCGAATGATCTCCCGGGATATCGTCCCGTAGTCCAACTATCAATGTGCAGGGGGATCTATCGGGAATCTAACCCGCAGTCCCAAAGTAAAAGTGCAGGGGGATCTACCGGGAATCTAACCCGTAGTCCCAAAGTAAACAAACAACGGGGGGAGCTACCGGAATCCCACATCTGTAGTCCCAATGTAAATGCGCAATCACAACCAGAAGATACACAAAAATGAATTACAAAAGACAAGCAATAGGTAGTACTAGCCTAGCATGCTTCACGTAGTACAGTCAAGGAAACTTAAGCAATTAGGGAAGTTAAATCAACTAAACATGCTTTCCTAATCTAGCACAGGTTATAGTTGCAAGTAGAATAAAGCAAATATGAAAGAAACTCAATCGCAATATCTTATGTAAAACCGAATTTTCAACAATTGGCTCAAGTACGCGCTCGTCACCTCGCGTGCAAGGCACTCAAAATACCAAATAACAATATCCTAAGGGGAAAGGTCCCCCACACAAAGTTAGACAAGCCACTTACCTCGAACCGGCTCAAAATCAACTAGAAATCACGCCTTTGCCACGAGTATCCGACTCCAAATGGCCCAAATCTATTCAATTCAATTACATATTGTGAATAACATCGCAACCAACTGGTTTTACTATTAAATTCAAAGTTACGGCGTGAAATTAGGTAAAATGACCAAAATGCCCTTCAGGCAATGCCTCAGAATCGGAAAATTCTCATATTTTCAGAACCCTCGTACTCTCACGAGTCTAACCATATAAAAATCTCCCAAATTAGAGGTCAAACACCCACTCAAAAACCCAATAGTTTAGCCTATGAAGTTTCACCCAATTTTCCAATTTTTGATCCCAAATTCGAATTTTAATGATGGATTTAACTACAAAATAATGAAATATAACTAGAAGGGATTAAAGAAACGTTACCCAATAGTCTTCTCTTCAAAACCCTCTGAAAATCGCCCTTCCCCGAGCTCAATTTGATTTTTCTAACTTATGAAATCTAACCCTCGGAATTTCTATATCTGCACAGGAATTTCCGCTTCTGCGGAGCAAGAGCCTCTTCTGCGGTTTACATTAAAAAGGCGGGGACCGCATCTGCGATAAAAGGGTCGCAGGAGCGACACCGCATTTGCGGGGGAACATCCGCTTCTGCGGAAACTAAGGAGATACAGGAGCCCGCATCTGCAATGCCTGAGCCGCTTCTGCGGCTACGCTTCTGCGAGGATAGTACCGCTTCTGCGGTTTCTGAGGGAAAGGGGCAAAGCCGCTTCTGCATCTACTTAGCCGCTTCTGCGGCGCCGCATCTGCGGTTCCCAAGCCGTAGATGCGAAAATATCAGAAGAGGAACACTTCAAAATTCTTCCGTTAACCACCCGAAAACATCCCGAGGCCCCCGGGACCTCAACCAAAAGCACCAATAACACCTAATACCTCATTCAAACTTGTACCAATCCTTAAACCACCTAAAACAACGCCGAAAACTTGAATTAAACAAGGATTTGAGCCTAAGAACTTCAATTTTTATCAAAATACGCTTTCGATCAAAAACCTAACCAAAACACGTCCAAATGGCCTGAAATTTTGCACACACATCCCAAATGACATGACAGAGCTACTGCAACTTCCGGAATTCCAATCCGACCCTCGGATCAAAAACGCACTATCGGACCGGAAACTTCAAAAATTCAAACTTCGGCATTTCAAGCCTAAATGAGCTACGGACTTTCAAAATACATTCCGAATACGCTCCCAACCCCGAAATCACCTAACGGAGCTAACGGAACCATCGGATTTCCATTCCGAGGTCGTCTTCATACTGTTCCGACTACGGGCCACTTTTCAACACTTAAGCTCTCATTTAGGGACTATGTGTCCCAAAACTCTCCGAAACCCAACACCGAACGTCCCGGAAAACCAAAATAGCAGAAATGAACTTAGGGGAAGCAGTTAATAGGGGATCGGGGCGCTAATTCTAAAGACGACCGGCCGGGTCGTCACATCCTCCTACACTTAAACATTCGTTCATCCTCGAACGAGCATAGAGAACATACCTGAAGTAGTGAAAAGATGAGGTTAATTGCTGCGCATATCCCGCTCGGTCTCCCAGGTCGCCTCATCGGCCGGCTGACCCCGCCACTGAACCTTCACTGAAGCAATGTTCTTTGACCTCAACTTTGTGATCTGTCTGTCCAATATAGTTACTGGCTCCTCAACATAGGATAGATCCTTGTCCAACTGGACTGAACTGAAATCCAACACGTGAGACGGATCACCGTGATACCTCCGGAGCATCGAAACATGAAATACCGGATGAACCCCGACCAAATTGGGAGGTAAGGCAAGCTCATAGGCAACCTCCCCAACTCGCCTCAAGATCTCAAAAGGGCCAATAAACCTCGGACTCAACTTTCCTTTCTTCCCAAACCTCATGACGCCTTTCATAGGCAAAACCCGAAGCAGAACCCGCTCACCAACCATATATGAAACATCACGAACCTTCCTGTCTGCGTAACTCTTCTGTCTGGACTGGGCTGTACGGAGTCTATCCTGAATCATCTTAACCTTCTCCAACGTATCCTGAACCAACTCTGTGCCCAATAGCCTGGCCTCACCCGGCTCAAACCAACCCACTGGAGATCTACACCTTCTACCATATAAAGCCTCACACGGCGCCATCTGAATGCTGGACTGATAACTGTTGTTGTAAGAAAACTCCGCCAATGGAAAGAAATGATCCCAAGACCCTAACCCAATCACACACGCACGGAGCATATCCTCAAGGATCTGAATAGTGCGCTCGGACTGTCCGTCCGTCTGGGGGTGAAATGTTGTGCTCAACTCAACCCGAGTACCTAACTCCTGCTGCACGGCTCTCCAGAACCGCGATGTAAACTGAGTACCTTTGTCCGAAATGAAAGAAACTGGAATACCATGCAGACGGACAATCTCCCGAATATAAATCTCCGCCAACCGCTCCAATGAATAAGTGGTACACACAGAAATGAAATGAGCGGACTTGGTCAGCCGATCCACGATGACCCAAATGAAATCAAACTTCTTCAAGGTCCATGGGAGTCCAGATACAAAGTCCATGGTGATGCGCTCCCATTTCCACTCCGGAATCTCTATCTGTTGAAGCAACCCACCCGGGCGTTGGTTCTCATACTTCACCTGCTGGCAGTTGAGGCATCTAGACACATAACCAACTATATCTTTCTTCATCCGCCTCCACCAGTAGTACTGCCTCAAATCCTGATACATCTTCGCGGCACCCGGATGGATGGAATACCACAAACTATGGGCCTCTGCTAGAATCAACTCCTGAAGCCCATCAACATTGGGCACATAAATCCGGCCCTGAATCCTCAATACCCCGTCATCTCTAATGGTCACATCCCTGGCATCTCCACGCTGAACCTTGTCCTTAAGGACAAGTAAATGAGGGTCCTCATACTGCTGCTCCCTGATACGATCAAATAAGGAAGACTGAGAAACCACACAAGCTAGAACCCGACTGGGCTCTGAAAGATCCAATCTCACAAACTAGCTGGCTAAGGCCAGAACATCCATCGCCATAGGCCTCTCTGAAGCTGGTAAATATGCCAAACTCCCCAAACTCTCCGCCCGGCGACTCAAGGCATCCACCACCACATTGGCCTTGCCCGGGTGATACAGGATAGTGATGTCATAATCCTTCAGCAATTCTAACCACCTCCTCTGACGCATATTAAGATCCTTTTGCTTGAGTAAGTGCTGCAAGCTCCGATGATCAGTATAGATCTCACAAGGCACACCGTACAAATAATGACGACAGGTCTTCAATGCATGAACAATGGCAGCTAACTCAAGGTCGTGGACAGGGTAATTCTTCTCATGTATCTTCAACTGTCTGGACGCGTAGGCAATCACCCTACCGTCCTGCATCAACACCGCTCCAAGGCCAACTCTCGAGGCGTCATAATAGACAGTATAAGACCCCTAACCGGTAGGCAACATCAAGATTGGGGCTGTAGTCAAAGCTGTCTTGTGCTTCTGAAAGCTCGCCTCACACTCCTCTGTCCACTGAAATGGGGCACCCTTATGAGTTAATCTAGTCATAGGGGCGCAATCGATGAAAATCCCTCCACGAAGCGACGGTAGTAGCCCGCCAAACCAAGGAAACTGCGAATCTCTGTAGCTGAGGATGGCCTGGGCCAACTCTATATGGCCTCTATCTTCCTCGGATCCACCCGAATACCCTCACTCGAAATCACGTGGCCTAAAAATGCCACAGAACTCAGCCAAAACTCACATTTTGAAAACTTTGCATATAACTTCTTCTCCCTCAAGGTTTGAAGCACGGTCCTCAGGTGCTGCTCATGGTCTTCCCAACTCCGGGAATACACCAGTATATCATCAATGAAAACAATAATGAACGAGTCAAGATATGGTCTGAACACACTGTGCATCAAATGCATGAAAGTTGCTGGGGCATTGGTCAGCCCAAATGACATAACAAGGAACTCGTAATGACCATACCGAGTCCTGAAGGCAGTCTTCAGGATATCCGGCTCCCGAATCTTCAACTGATGGTAACCTGAGCACAAGTCAATCTTAGAAAACACCTGTGCGCCCTGAAGCTGGTCAAACAGATCATCGATACGAGGTAAGGGATAACGGTTCTTCACTGTAACCTTGTTCAGCTGGCGATAATCAATACACATACGCATAGAACCGTCCTTTTTCTTCACAAATAAAACAGGAGCACCCCACGTGAAACACTGGGTCAAATAAAACCCTTACCAAGCAATTCCTGCAACTGATCCTTCAACTCCTCCAACTCAGGAGGAGCCATACGATACGGAGGAATGGAGATGGGCTGAGTGCCCGGCAACAGATCAATGCCAAAATCAATGTCTCTATCGGGCGGCATGCCCGGAAGGTCAGCTGGAAACACATCGGGATAATCCCGTACCACTGGAACTGAATCAACAGAAGGGGTGTCAACACTGACATCTCTCACATAGGCTAAATACGTGGCACACCCCTTCTCAACCATGCGCTGAGCTTTAAGAAAAGAGATAACCCTACTGGGAGTGTGATCTAAAGTACCACTCCACTCAATACGCGGAATACCTGGCATAGCCAGCGTCACGGTCTTGGCGTGACAATCAAGAATAGCAAAATGGGGCGACAACCAGTCCATGCCCAAAATAATGTCAAAATCCACCATACCGAGTAACAATAAATCCGCTCTGGTCTCAAAACCACGAATAGTAACCAAACATGACCGATAAACGCGGTCCACAACAAGAGAATCCCCCACAGGAGTGGAAACATAAACGGGGGCACTCAAAGAATCCCGAGGCACACCCAAATGCGGAGCAAAGTAAGAAGACACATAAGAATAAGTAGAGCCCGGATCGAATAGAACCGATGCCTCTCTGTGACAAACCAGTATAATACCTGTAATAATGGATTTGGAGGCAACAGCCTCGGTACGAGCAGGAATAGCATAATATCTGGCCCGGCCCCTCTCTCGAGGGTGACCTCTATCTCCCCGACCTCTGCCCCTAGCCGGCTGGACAGGTGGGGTAGCAGCTGGAGCTGTGACCATGGCCTGAGAACTCTGAGGAGCACGCTGTGGCTGAGCAGTCTGTGAAGATGCACCCCTACCAAGTCTGGGGCAGTCCCTAACCATGTGGCATGTACTCACCACACTCGAAAACAGCTCTCGGGAGATGGC
>NW_017678409.1:0-3810 GCF_001879085.1 Nicotiana attenuata
ATTTTTGACATATTTTAATTTCGTTGGGATTTGGATTTGGGTCACATAAATGTGCACCCGAGTTGAGGAAGGTAATATTATTAAACTAACGCGCCTAAAGCAATTACGCGTTTGCAATTTGTGAGGGCCATGGAATTTACTAAATGGCACACCTCGAATTCTAAGGACAAAACAAGATTAATCAAATGAGGGCCGTGCAATTGTCATTTTATTTGACGCGGCGCACCTTGAACTATCCTAAAGGACGCTACTCAACTAAGGCAAACTACGGATGTTCATCAATTATTTCTAACTAAGGATATTCATATCCATAGGCTAACTATAAGGAAAACAAAAAAAAAATAAAAGAATAAAATATGAAGATAACTTTAACGGAAAGGAATCCACAGGGATATCATGGTTTTATTCACTTTTAAAATGAAGACAACAAGCAAAATAATCACATGGGCATACAACTTACGCAGCAAGAATGAACGAACCAAAAACCTTTCTCATTTCCTTTCTTCCGTCATCAAAATTATTATTCCAAATCTTCATAAACACAAGGCAACAATAGTACTGAAATTTGAAGACTACGAAAGTGATTAAATAGAACACAAAGATCACACATATCTACTTAAGCGTACGTTTGGAAATAACTTAATAAAAGGGTATGAAAATCAGTAGAAATCAGTTTCGAAATGTAACCAAACACAATTACTAAAGCAAGGTGATAACAAATACATAGTAGATTTCAAGATAGAAAACACAGTATGAAACAACATGGAAACGGACCTCGATAGCTAAGCTCTTTGAACCTGAAAATATCTAGGACTGAAAACCTTGGATGAACGACGGAACAGGGACCTCGGATAGCTGCCTCAGGCTGCCTCGAAGCTCGCCGGGAAGTTAAGAAAAATAGCCGGATCTGAACGTCCGGCGAGAGTCAGAAACACACACACACGCCGCTATTTCCGCCACGACGAACTGCAGTTTGAGCTACTATTTTTATATTTTCGGGCTGGTTTTACAGCTGATTGTGGTGGTGTGGGATCGTGTCTATGGCTGCTGAAGAACTAATCTCTTCAGTCTTCATGAAGAAGACGACTGCTCCAGGTTCAACGGGGAGGGAGGTTGCTAGAATTGGTTGTTCTCTATTGAAATTGGAATTGAAAATCAAGTAACAGGGGTCTGTGGATTCGGCCTCGTTGGAGAAGAAGGGAGCTCGTTTTTTAGTGTTCTGCGGCGCTTCTTTTCTCCGGACGTTATTTTGATCTCCCCCTTCAGATTTTTTTAAGTATTATTTATAGGTAGAGTCTAGGTCTAGGTCTAGGTGTAATTTTGTATATTTGTCAATTAGTCCCTAGGTCCTTTTGTGTAAAGTCCTTAGTGTCTTTTTATTTTTATTTTTTTTATCCCAAAGAAGAGTCTAGAAGGGTCCCTAGACTACACAATGAATATTTTTTTTTTAAATAAGATAGAAATACTACACAATGCCGAAGCTAATCTTAATTAATTAAACTAGACATGAAACTATTTTTGTGTTTTCGAAATTATATAAAGATAAAAACGAGGTGCTATTTTTGTATTTTTTTAAAATTTATGAAAAATACATAAACTAAAATATTTTTTGTAATTTTTATTTTTCTTGTACTAAAATAAAGTAAAAGCGTCAAAATTAATTGAAATAGCGCTATTAGGCCTAAATTAAATATTTATATGCTAAAATATGAAAAATCTTGGAGAGGTCAAAAATTACATGTCTACAGTAAGTATCTAGTCTAACCTCGAAGAACTAGTGACGAGGGGTCGATTCCGACACTTACTAGGGCCAACAATATAATAATGTGTGATTTTAAGTAAGCATGATATACAGAACTAGCAATAAACTCATGACAAGAAATAACTGAACAGTTCTTCCATCATATTTAAGAACCCAAAACACTTCCTTCATTTGAAACAAATGATCTCTAAAACAGTAAATTTATACCAATTAATAATAGGGCTTCTGGTTCTATTATCACACACAAATTCCACCGAGGACGTTCGGCCCGATCCAACATAAATGTAAACTGTGCACTGCCGAAGGTTGAACGGTGCGAACCATAGATGTATCTATTAACCTGCCGAGACGAACGGCCCGCTCCTATGAGAGTAGTGGAAATAATCACCCCGCTCTCGAAATATACTTGCGACGCGGTTAAATATAAATATAACGGTGTCCACAAAGCATGGTGTAAGCCTAGAACTACCCGGACATAACAGGAATAGTAGCTACGTACGGACTCTTGTCACTTCGTGCGTACGTAGCCCCCACAATTAATCACATATTCATTAAGTTCACCTATGGGAAAATTTTTCTCTTAGAAGGTTAGAAAAGAGACTTACCTCGCCTCACAACCTACTATCCGGTCCAAGCTTATGCCCAAACCCTCAATTTGGTGCCGAACAATCCAAAACTATCCAAATAGTGTAAAAACTAATCAATATAGGCTTAAAAGTTCATATCCCAACTATTAAAGTAATTTCCCAACTCTAAACGCAAAATTCCTAAAGTTCATCCCCGGGCCCACGTGCCCGGATTCCGAAAATTTTCAAAAATAGTTGTTGCCCATAACCTTAGGAACATAAATATATGATTTTCATTAAGCTCCATAACAATTTTTGTGGTAAAACTCCATTTTTATAAAATAAAATAAAAAATCTAGGTTTTCCTCTAAACCCATAATTTTCACTAATTTACATGTTATAATCTACCCATAAACGATGTATTGAACTCACATTAGGTAGAAATTGCTGACCTCACAAAGCTAGGTCGAAATCCCCTCCTTAAGAGCTCTCAAATCGCCCAAGAGTGTAATAAATGACCCCAGAAATGAACTAAGTCCGGATTTTAAACTCATTGCCCAGCTGCCTCCTTCTTTGCGAACACGAAAGAGGCCTCGCGTTTGCGAAGCCAAATGGTTCAGACCCCCTGAAGACCCTTCATCGTGAACGCGACCAAGGTCTCGCGAATGCGGAGGCTGGCTTGGCCAGCCCAGCTACTCTACGCGAACTCGAGTCGCCTCACACGAATGTGAAGGTCACTGGTCCTAGACCTTCCCGAATGCGGACTAGCTATCACGAACGTGTAGCACATTTTCCCCCCAGACTCCTTCTACGTGAACACGATGGTCCCTTCGCGTTCGCGAAGAAGGGAACCAGAACTGGGCATTTCTGATTTCTTGCATATTGCTCCGAGGGGTCCGAAACTCACCCGAGTCACTCAGGACCCCGTCAAAAGGCACTAACAGCTCTGTAATCATAATATGGACTTGCTCGAACTCTCGAAACGCAAAAAACAACAACGAAACCAAGAATCATGCCTCAAAACCAAATTGAATCAAACTTTAAACTTCAAGTTTTCCAAATTCTCCGAATGCGCCGAATCATACTTAGACTACTCGGAATGACACCAAATTTTGCATACATGTCTTAAATGAGATTACAGAATTATTCTCGGTCTCGAAATTCAATTCAGACCTCGATATCACCAATACCCGCTCCAAACCAAATTTACAGAACTTCAAAGTTCTTCAAGAACCAATTTTCACTATTAGGCGCCAAATGCTCCCGGGTCGTCCAAAACCCAAGCCAAGCATACGCCCAAGTCCGAAATCATCATACGAACCTGTTGGAATCTTCAAATCCCAATTCCGAGGTCGTTTACTCAAAATGTTGACCGAAGTCAAGCTTGGCCTTTTAAGCCAACCTTAAGGAACCAAGTGTTCCGATTTCAACCCAAACTCTTCCAAATCCCGAACCAACCATCCCCGCAAGTTATAAATCAGT
>NW_017678409.1:7291-17862 GCF_001879085.1 Nicotiana attenuata
TTAGAAGGCAAATCGGGTAAATTAGGAATTAATAAAGGAGTACTAATTAAAGGAAAAAAATTACAAAATCAAACCAAATAAAGGAGTTCAGAATAAAATAATCAGGGGTCTAATTAAGGGAAGAATCATGTAAAGGAATCAGTAAATATACAGGTAATCAAATGAGGCAAGAATGACTAATTAAGGCCGTAAACAGGGAATCAGGCAAGACTTAGGCATACAAATCTCTAACAGAGCAAATCAATCAGCCAAATTTCAAAGTAACAATGATTTTTGGAAAGAATATACCAACTCTAATTAATAGAAAATAAACTAAGTAAAGACTTCACAAAAAATATAGAAATTAGCCGAAAAGCAAGATTCGAACCCTAATAGGGCTCAATTAGGGTAAAAATTATAAAATAATGGATTTGACAAAGGAAAATCATGTAAGTCAATACAGGATGAGTTAAAGCGATTGGTAACGCTGAAAGACTCAAAATCGAAGCAAAGACTGGAAAAAACAGCATATAGAATCAACTAGGGTTTGAACGCTGATGCAAAAATCAGTCGAGATGAAGAAGAAACATCTTATTAAACATTAATAACTTAGAAGAATCTTTGAAAAACAGTTCGGGATAAACCCTAGTTTAAGAAGATTGATTAAAAAGCGAGATAATCAATTAAAGTAAAGGGGTTTTTGGAGGAAAACAGTTGATAATACCCAAATCATCTCAGATCTATGAAGATCTGAGAAGAGTTGACAATAGTGAACTAGGGTTTTCAGAAAAGAAAATAGCAGAGATGAGAGAATAGGTCGAAAACTCATAGATTCGTAACAAAA
The DNA here is from genome assembly GCF_001879085.1 of Nicotiana attenuata. Classification (NCBI taxonomy): domain Eukaryota; kingdom Viridiplantae; phylum Streptophyta; class Magnoliopsida; order Solanales; family Solanaceae; genus Nicotiana; species Nicotiana attenuata. The sequence continues at coordinate 8,115 of NW_017678409.1, forward strand.
TAACAAGAAGTTCTCACTCACAGTCGAACCATGGCCTGAGACAGGCTAACGAGCAAAGTTTCAAACTAGAACCAACTAGGTTCTTCGAGATCTTCTCAAGGATCCAGAAAATCAAGGAGCCATGGCGCGTAGAAGGTCAAGATTGGCCAGGGAAGCCATGGAAGCTTCATAAAGAGAAGATTTATGCTGGTGACGGCGTGTTAGAACTAGGGTTAGGTCGAGAGTATTTTGAGAGAAGAGGGAGATGATGACGGCGGGTGACGGAGAGAAATGACAGGGTTTGCGGGGTTAGGTCTAGGTTTAATTATGGAAGGGGGAATCTGGACCGTTGATCATGATCAACGGCCAGGATTTGGCAAGAAGTGGGTCGGGTGAGTGTTGGGTTTGGGCTGGGTAGTTGTTAGGCCCGATTGGGATAGGGGGTTAAAATTTGGCTAATTTAATAGGCTAGGTCCAAAATAAAAAGGGGCTATTTGTTAAATACCTTTTTAATTGATAAAACAATTTCTAAAAATAATTAATGGGCTGTAAAAAATGATTTTCATGCCGGAAATATTTAAAATAATTATTTAATATTTTAAAAATGTAAAAGGCTATTTTCTGGTAAAATAACGTAATAACGCATGCATAGGCTATAATTGCAAAGTAATTACAATTGCATCCTAAAAATACAAATGTGGCTATTTGTGCAATAATTGAAACTTAGTACAAATGCAAATGATAAAATAAGCCATAAAAATTATTATAAAATTATTTTGTGATGTAATCAGTGATTGTTTTATAAAACAAATGCTGGGATTAATTAATTAAAATGTTTTAAAAATGCAGAAATTGTATGAAAAAAATACTGGTTGATGCCAAAGCATAGTTCTGAAAATATAACGGGAAAAATTGGGTATCAACAACTGCCCCTCTTTACCCGGGAAGGATGAAAGAGTTTTCGGATAAAGACATGATGGCCAATTTTGACCTGATGGGATGTTTTGAAAGATAGAGGCCGGACTCCGGTCTTTGAGCTACCTACATATCCCTGGTTTTACAGGAATCCGGCCACGTGTAGTTCTGGATTCATTGGCGGAATATACCGATGAAGTCATTACAAGAACGGACACGAGATTTCAGACTAGATGCAGGAGTGGTTATGGTGAATGGTCCAGGTTTGAGATGGCTGAATGAACTGGAGCGAGGTCGGTCCTGCTAGGATAGAGGTTGCTTACTGGTCACCTGCAGAAAAAAAGACGCTACAAACATGTATTTGTGCGAAAATTTAAACATGATGCAGATTCCTTTTGGACCATGAAAGTTGTCTTCGAACGGTTTAAGGATGACGTCCTCAGACCATGATGTCTTGGGCCATGAATTGTTTAGTGCAGGATTCATAGGCCATGAAATGATGTTCTCGTGCCATGAAGATGGTGCCTCCGAACCATGACGCCTTTGAATAATGATATGCAAATTTGAGAGATCCTCAGGCCATGGCATTGTGTCTTTCGGCTATGAGGATGATGCCTTTAGACTATGGCGCCTTTGGACAGATTGGCGATATTTCAGCCCATGAGATGCAATAATAAGTTTACCAAGACAAGGCTTAGTCTTGTGAAATGAAGGACAGAGCTTAGCCCAATCAAAAAACAAATAGATAGTACCAGAATAGATTGATATTTATGCAAAGAGGGACAATGCTTAGTCCCCATGCAAACATGGAGGCAAGGATTAGCCTCATGCAGATATGGAGGTAGGGATTAGCCTCATGCAGACGTGGAGGCAAGGATTAGCCTCATGCAGATATGGAGGCAAGGATTAGCCTCATGCAGATATGGGGAGGCTAGGATTAGCCTCGTGCAGATAAGGAGGCAAGGATTAGCCTCATTCAAGATAGGGAGGCAAGGATTAGCCTCATGCAGATATAGGGAGGCAAGGATTAGCCTCATGCAGATAGGGAGGCAAGGATTAGCCTCGTGCAGATAAGGAGGCAAGGATTAGCCTCATGCAAGATAGGGAGGCAAGGCTTAGCCTCATGCAGATAGGGAGGCAAGGATTAGGCTCATGCAGATAGGGAGGCAAGGACTAGCCTCGTGCGATTATGGAGGCAGGGATTAGCCTCATGCAAGATAGGGAGGCAAGGATTAGACTCATGCAGATATAGGGAGGCAAGGATTAGCCTCATGCAATTATGGAGGCAGGGATTAGCCTCATGTAAATATGGAGGCAATTAGCCTCATGCAATTATGGAGGCAGAGATTAGCCTCATGCAAATATGCAGGACAGGGCTTAGTCCCGTGCAAAGAGCGAGTAGCAAATAAGAGTAGTATATGTCTTAGCTGGAGATATATTCGGTGTCCGATGGTCCGATTGATAGTGATCTTGTTACGTGTATATTTTTGTGGATGCTATAGCTACGTCAGATGCGCCTACGTTCAAAGAAAAATCGTAAGTTTTGTGAGGGGAGGTTGGTTCGTGCTTCTGTCCGCTGGCCTTGCTTTGCTCCGTTCTGGAGGCCTTTTCGAGTGTCCCTGGGTAACACATGACTGTTATGGAAATAGAGTTTTCGAAAATATGCAATTGTTGATAAAAGAGTCATATTAGAAACATATTGATATATCAAGTCATTTTTCGATGAACTAGTGATCGTAACATGTTTCAGAGACATTGTAGCTTTCTCATGTTAGAATTTTAAGGGCCCTCCTCAAAATTCTGCCCCGGTTTGGTAGATGATCCTTTGGCCGTTTGCAAGTAACGACCCTTGTTGAAGCTTCTTCGAAATTTTGAGAATCCTTCTCAAACTTCTGTCCCAGTTTCTTAACCGATTTCTGACTGCCTGACATATGTTGGCATTGGCTGGACTTGCTCCGGAATTTTGAGGGTCCTCCTCAAAATTCTGCCCCAGTTTCTGATTTTTGGGAAAAATGGAAATTTTATTATTATATGACCGAACCCATAAGGCTGCCTACGTATCCCCTCTTAAATGGGAATCAGGTCAAGCGTAGTTCAATTACATCAGATGAGTAAATGTAAATAGTCTAAGCATAATATCTTTTGACTGCGTCTGAATTGATTGGTTTTGGCCAAATTTCTCCGTCCATTTCCGCAAGTATGAGTGCTCCTCCTGTCAGTACCCTGTGAACCATGTACGGACCTTGCCAGTTGGGAGAGAATTTCCCTTTGGCCTCATCTTGATGTGGGAAGATCTTCTTCAGCACCAGCTGTCCTGGTGCAAATTGCCTTGGTTTGACCCTTTTGTTGAAATCTCTGGACATTCTATTCTGATAAAGTTGACCGTGACATACTGTGTTCATCCTCTTTCAATCGATAAGGGCCACTTGTTCATAGCGGCTCCTTATCCATTCTACATCGCTGAGTTCAGCCTCCTGTATGATTCTTAAAGAAGGAATCTCTACCTCGGCTGGGATGACAGCTTCGGTACCATAAACCAGCATGTAGGGAGTTGCCCCGGTTGATGTGCGAACTGTGGTGCAGTATCCCAATAGAGCAAAGGGTAGCTTCTCGTGCCATTGTTTGTGGTTTTCTATCATCTTCCTTAGTATCTTCTTGATGTTTTTGTTTGCAGCTTCTACGGCTCCATTCATTTGAGGTCTATGGGCTGTGGAATTCTTGTGCTTGATTTTGAACGTTTCACACATGTCTTTCATTAGATCGCTGTTGAGACTGGCGGCATTATTAGTAACAATGGACTCGGGAACTCCAAATCAGCAAACAATATGATCTTTGACAAAATCTGCGATGACTTTCTTGGTCACAGCTTTGTAAGATGCAGCCTCTACCCATTTTGTGAAGTAATCAATGGCCACTAGAATAAACCTGTGCCAGTTTGAAGCAGTGGGCTCGATAGGACCGATGACATCCATTCCCCAGGCAGCGAACGGCCAAGGTGAGCTTGTTGCATTGAGCTCATTCGGTGTCACTTTTATCATATCGGCATGCACTTGACATTGGTAGCATTTGCGGACATACTGGACGCAATCTGTCTCCGCGTTTCTGAGTGTGGTTTGCATGCTCCGGATATTCTCCTTTCGCCAAATACTCCTTGACGTCATGGAGCCAAGGCTTTCCATCTGTCTCTTCCTCGACATGAGCACAGTAAGCCAGTTGATTACGGACTCTTACTGGGATGGGATTAATGAAATTCCAGTCCGGATGCTGTATCATAGATGACAAGGTGGCCAATGCATCGGCAAACTCATTCTGAATTCTCGGTACATGCCGAAACTCTATATTTGTGAACTTCTTTCTCAATTCCTCCACATGGTGCAGATATGGCAATATCTTGGAATTCTTGGTGGCCCACTCTCCTTGTACCTAGTGCACAAGAAAATCTGAATCACCAATTACCAGCAGCTCCTGAATATTCATGTCAACTGCCATGTTGAGTCCTAGTATGCAGGCATCATACTCTGCCATGTTGTTGGTGCAGGGAAATCTGAGTTTAGCAGATACCGGATAATGTTGACCTGTTTCTGATACCAAAACTGCTCCAATGCCTACTTCTTTGAAATTTGTAGCTCCATCAAGGAACATCCTCCAACCGTCATATGCTTCAGTAATGTCGTCTCCTACGGATGACACCTCTTCATCAGGAAAATACGTTTTCAAGGGTTCGTATTCTCCTCCCACCAGATTTTCAGCAAGATGGTCTGCCAATGCTTGTCCTTTGACCGCCTGTTGAGTTACATAGACAATATCGAACTCACTTAACAGTATCTGCCATTTGGCCAACTTTCCAGTCGGCATGGGTTTCTGAAATATATACTTCAAAGGGTCCATCCTAGATATGAGGTATGTGGTATAGGCACAGAAGTAATGCCTCAACTTATGGGTTGTCCAGGTCAAGGCACAGCAAGTGCGTTCCAGCAGAGAGTACCGTGCTTTGTGAGGTGTGAACTTCTTACTCAAGTAGTATATGGCTTGCTCCTTTCTCCCTGTCTCATCATGTTGTCCCAAAACACATCCGAAGGCTCCATCCAATACAGATAGATAGAGCAGCAAAGGTCGTCCTGGTTCTAGCGGGACCAGAACTGGTGGTGTGGATAGGTACTCCCTGATTTTGTCAAAAGCTTTCTGACAATCCTCGGTCCAGCTTATCTCGGCATCTTTCCTCAGCATCTTGAAGATGGGTTCACATATGACTGTGGACTGTGCTATGAAGCGAATAGTTAAGACGTCCCAGGAAGCTCATCACGTCCTTTTTTCTCCTAGGTGGTGGTAACTCCTGAATAGCCCTGACTTTAGACGGATCTAGCTCGATCCTTCGGCGACTGACAATGAATCCCAGTAACTTTCCTGCGGGAACCCCGAATGCACACTTTGTGAGGTTCAGTTTCAATTTGTACCTCCTTAGCCTGTCAAAGAACTTTCTCAAGTCTGCTATGTGATCTGCGGCTCTCTTGGATTTGATAATGACGTCGTCCACACACACCTCTATTTCTTTATGCATCATATCATGGAAGATGGTTGTCATGGCTCTCATGTAAGTGGCCCCAGCATTCTTTAGACCAAATGGCATCATCTTGTAGCAGTACACCCCCCATGGTATAATCAAAGCTGTTTTCTCTGCATCTTCTTCATCCATCCAGATCTGGTGATAACCCGCGAAGCAATCTACAAAAGATAGGAGTTCATGCTTGGCGCAATTATCGATCAGGATGTGTATGTTTGGCAGTGGGAAGTCATTCTTGGGACTTGCTCTATTTAAATCCCGATAGTCAACACATACTCTGACTTTCCCATCTTTCTTCGGAACTGAAACAATGTTGGCTAACCAGGTCGGGTACTCCACAACCCTGAGGACCTTGGCTTTGATCTGCTTAGTAACTTCCTCCTTGATTTTCAAGCTCATATCTGGTTTGAATTTCTGAGTTTCTACTTTACTGTCGGACACATGGGATTAGTAGGCAACTTGTGAGCCACTATGGACGTGCTTAGACCGGTCATGTCATCATATGACCATGCAAAAAAGTCCTCATACTCTTTTAAGAAGCGGATGTACTCCTCCTTCTCTGTTGGTGATAAGTGAATGCTGATGCGAGTCTCCTTGATGGTCTCGACGTCCCCCAAGTTTACTGCTTCGGTTTCGTCCAGATTGGACTTAGGCTTATTCTCAAAGTTTTCAACCTCCCTGACAACTTCCTCGGATTTCTCGTCTTCTTCATCTGAGTCACTATCCTCATATTGCGTTGCCTCATTACATGTCACAATCACCGGTTCATCAGGAAAAGTAATAATAACGCTGTAGAAAGAAAAAGTGTAGAAAATAATAATGAATAATAAAGAGCAATGCATTTGATTAAAACTGAAAAACATCCGAACAAGTACGGCTCACTGAATCGAGTGTCTATTTTGAAACAAATAAGTCTTTTAAAACAAAGTTACTGAAAATCTTAAATGCCTAGAATGGCTATAGAAATAAAATCTGCCAAGCTACCCAGGGACTCAGCGGGCCCGGGATGGTGTGGCGGTCCAGTTCCTGAGAACAGCTCCCTTCTCCACAGTTTGAATGGTGAGGCCGTCTTCCTCCTCCTCCTTACTTATTGCACTGCAGTCCATGTCTTCGTCTTCCAAGAACAGATTCTTCAGCCCAGCTAATGCCTCTTCTTCTACAGTTCCCCATATTGTGTCAGCTTGGTGAAAAGCTTGATCCAGATGTGGCACCGGTTGCTCGAGAGGGTAATACGGTCCGCACCATGGAGGCAACCAATCATTATACTCTTGCCATGTGTACTGATATCCGAGCCCAAAGGTAGTGCCATGACCCTTCAGTTGTATCGGTCTAGTAATACCCTGGAGGTTCTTCCCAAGCCCTTTACCGGGTTCATACCCGGACCATGCCAATATGCTTTCTATTTTGCTACTCCACCATTTGTCTTTCTCAACGGTGTTGACACGTTCAATGTGATGATAGGTTTCCCCTCCTAGCCTTCTTCTATTTTCGATAACCGGGATGGTTTGGCTGGTGTAAATGGGGTTACTCCCATCCCCGTGAATGATCACCTCCTGATGGTTCCATTCAAACTTTACTACCTGATGCAAGGTTGATGCCACAGCCCCAGCGGCGTGTATCCATGGTCGTCCTAATAGCATATTGTAGGATGCAGATATGTCCAGCACCTGAAACTCGACATCGAACCACATAGGCCCCATTTGCAGATAAAGGTTAATTTCTCCGATGGTAGCTCTCTGAGACCCATCAAAAGCCTTCACGTTCATGGTCCCTTCTCGTATCTCGTATAGGCCTTTGCCCAACCTCTTGTGTTGTCAATTGGCAAATATTGAGACTGGATCCTCCATCAATCAAGACCCTGGTAATGAAGTAGTCTTCGCATCGCACTATGATGTGCAGTGCCCTGTTGTGATTCAAACCCTCGGGCGGCAACTCATCCTCGTAGAAAGTGATTTTGTGACTTTCCAACACCTGTCCCACCATGTTAGCCATTTCTCCGCTTGTAACATTATTGGGCACATAAGCTTCGCTCAACACCTTCATCAAAGCGTTCTTGTGCATCTCTGAATTTTGCAACAATGACAAGATGGATATATGAGTTGGGGTTTTGTTCAAGTGATCAATGACGGAATACTCCTTTGCTTGTACTTTCCTCCAAAGGTCATCTGGCCCTGTTTCAATGACAGGCTGCTTGGCAGTGGCATCCTTACTTGGTCCTCCCAGGTGTTCAGGTGTATAGATTCTTCCGGTCCTAGTCATTCCTTGTGCGGCATCGGATTCCTCCATCTTTGCCTTTCCTTTTCGCCTAGCTTCGGCAACATAATCCCAAGGTATTGCTTTTAAATTGAAAGGAGGTGTGGTTGATACTGTCACTGTAAAAGGTGCGACCACTTCTACTTCAAACGAAACAGGGGTGTCCGCGGGTGGAGACACCTCTACCTCAAATGGAACTGATGTGGCTACCTCAACCTCGATTGGCGACTAAGTCTGTACTACAATAGGAGTGAGTGTGACTGAGGGTTTAAAGTCATCACCTTCCCGAATAAGCCCAATCGACCCCTCAGGATCCCACTTTTCGTTCGTCTCTATCACATGTATCCCACCATCCCTATGATCAGGGAGAGGGTTGTTGCGAACATTGGGTGTGGCTTCCTTTGCCTATATGACCTTGTTTTTAATCAGCGTCTGGATCTTATCTTTCAATGCTCGGCACTCGTCAGTGGTGTGCCCCTTCATACTGGAATGGTATACACAAGTTTTGTTAGGATTGACCCATTGGGATGGATTCTCTAATTCCACAGCGGGAATAGGAGTGACGTAACCTGCGGCTTTCAACCTTTCGTACAACTGGTCGATGGATTCAGCAATAGCGGTGTATTGTCTGAGTGGCTTGCGGTCAAAATTGCGTCTTGGTCTTGGATAATTTTGGCGAGTCGGAGGTGACTGGAAATGAGATAGTTGGGAGTTATAGGTATGATAGACACTGGGTGGTTGAGAATATCTAGGAGATGATGGTTGATATGTAGGTGGTGGTGCTTGGTATGTGGGTGGAGGTGTTTGATATATGGGTGGAGGTGTTCGATAGGTAAGTGGAGATTTCGGGCCTTGAGCCACCATTACTGCCCCAACGCTTTCTTCTTTGATATGCCGCCTGTTTGTAATGCCTTATTTGTGGCCTGAAATGCCTCAAAATTCGTTACCATCCCGCTTTTGATGCCTTCCTCGATTCTTTCCCCAAGTTTGATGATATTGGAGAATTTTGTAGTTTTCAATAACCATCCACCTTTCGTAATATTGCGGATCTTGTGCTCTGACGAAGAACTTGTTCATCTGTTCCTCGTCCAGAGATGGTCTGACCTTGGCCGCTTCCGACCTCCAACGAGTAGCATACTCGCGGAATGTCTCGGTGGGTTTCTTCTTAAGATTCTGGATGTAGAAAACATCGGGTGCGTGTGTTAAACCTAAATCGGTCCATGAAATCTGATGCCATACTTACCCAATTGGACCATTTCTTGGGATCCTGGCTGATGTACCAGGACAAAGCATCACCAGTAAGACTCCTCATGAAGAGTTTCACCCGGATCTTTTCATCTTTTCTGACTCCAACAAGCTTGTTGGAATAGGTCCTCAGATGAACCCTGGGATCACCTGTACCGTCAAACATCTTGAACTTAGGAGGTTTGTACCCCTCTATTAGTTCTACATCCGGCTGTATGCATATGTCTTCATAATTCAAACCCTCTATCCCTTTGCCGCCTTCGACACCCTGAACCCGACTTGTCAATTTCTTGAGTTCTTCGGCCATGTTCTTGATGAGCAAGTCTTTCTCAGCCGATTCTGGTGTATTGGAAGTTGGTTGAGTAGAGTGAGGTATGGTCTCCACATATATGGGGTTGTTTTGATGAGTGCCAGGGACTTGGGTGTAGTGATGGTCGTTGGTTGAGTTTAGAGGATCGGGAATGGGTTGTGGTGTGTTTTGGGGAGTGTGGTAAGTGGCGGTTGGTAGGTACTGGATTGATTGATGGTGGTGTTGTGGCGGAGTTGGTACCGGTAAGGGATTGAGATTTTGAGGTGGGGTTGTGTATTGCTATAGTGCAGGAGGGTTTTGTGGATGTTGGTTTGGTGTGTTTTAGGGAGGTGCTGGGTTCTTTGTGTTTTGTTGGTTGATGTCGGGGACATTCAGGGTGAGTGATAAGTTTGCCAAGTTGCGAACCTGCTCAAGCTCTCCTTGTAGCTCTAGTATCTTTTGTTCCAATCTCAAGACTAGATCATTTGGTAGATCGGAAGAGCGTC
>NW_017678409.1:21427-22120 GCF_001879085.1 Nicotiana attenuata
GACAGGACGTAGTTTACAATTGCCGAATTTTAGTCGCCCTACGGGCTTGCCTAGGCGTATATAGTGATGTCCATGAGCATGGTATCTAATCATTAATCAGGAACGCGGTAAAATAGTAAACAAGTTTTAAACGGGCAATTTGGATCCGATAAGCATGCTTTCTAGTGATGTTAATTAACACAGCGTTGAAGAGATGAGTAGGTCAGTTAATTAAACTGATTCAGAACCTACATGTGTGAATTAAATTGATTTTAAGTCTAACTAAGCTGGTTTTAGATCCTATAGGCGTGATTTCTAATTAAACACAAGGTGAAGCAAGCAAAATTTATTTGACCAAAGCAAAATCCCTATAGGCATGATTTCTACTAAAGATGATTTTAAATCCTATAAGCATGATTTCTAGGAAGATGCAATTTGAATACATGCTGTAATGGGAGCTGAACCTCAGTTACTTTACACCCTATAGGCATGATATCTAAGTGAACATCGCAGCAAATTTACAGGCATGTTATTAGGATGCAGGATTGATTTTTGAATCCTATTGGCATGATGTCTAAGTGAACAAACATTGTAACAGCTTATAGGCATGATATATAGACAACATATTGTAACGTCCTAAAGGCATGGTTTCTAAGAATGTAAGCATTCTTTAAAATCCTATATGCAGGATATCTACCCATTCCCCAACAAAAT
>NW_017678410.1:0-18995 GCF_001879085.1 Nicotiana attenuata
ATTGTTCTAGGGTCATGGGTGAAACATGATTGTTGTTGTTCAGTGTTTAATTTAACAAAGTTGGTTTAATCATATTGGGTTGTTTATTTAATTCTGTTCTTAATTATTTTGCTGAGTAGCTAACAATGGAATACTATCTACGAATCTATAGTTGAACTCGAAAGTGGGAACTTTGGATTGCATATAGAATTAAATAGAGCAAGTTCTTGAACCCGGGCATCGGGGAACGGAGTCGCAATTAGGATAGACATATATCTAATTGCCTTGGTTGTTTGAAATACAGGATTTATGAATGCGTTCTTGTTGATTCTAACTCCATAGACATATAGGCGTTAGGTTAACTTGAATAGGCGAGTAAGAATTCGACAGATTCTTATGAGCAATATTAACCCTGTCAATCAACAACCCAAATAAATCAATTAGTTATTTTAAGCCAAGAACGCAACATGATTGTTAACTAGCCGGTGACCCTGGAATATTATCCTCTACTGATTTTCATTCGAAATTGCTATTTGTTTAGTTGATTATTTTAGTTAGTTTATTAATTGATATTTTAGGTAGTAAATTAAAGACGAATATCTTTTGTGAAAAATCTCTTGGATCGATAAGTTAATTGAGTTTAAATCAGTCAATAGTTAATCACAAGTCTTCGTGGGAAACGATACTCTACTCACTACTTTATTACTTGACGATCACGTGCACTTGCGTGAGTGTTCTGTAAATCCGAAGTCATTGAGCAGTTCTACATGGCTACCCATTGTTGTTTCCAGTAAGGCCACCATGCATGGTCAATGAGTGTCGACCATTTCTCTAAAATTTCTCCTAAAACTTTCATTATTACCACCTCTTATGTTCCATATATAATGACATTAGTAGGTCGATTCATAGAGACATTAAGGTTTTGGTTTGGTGGTTCCCCATTCTCCCTCACAGTCCCCAGAATTGGGTTCCTTCTCAAAGCTGGTACCAATATCATTGCCCTGTTCCCCGCCGTTGGATCCTGAGGTGGCCTGATATCTATCGAGCATTTGTGTAATGCTAGTGGGCAGTTGAGTACGTGCCTCTTCTCTTGCATCTCCGTAAAGAGAAATACTTTTACCCCATCTAGGTTTGAGAACTCTAGAACACGTTCTAAGATTATATTGAGAGGTTCCTCCTCCTCCTCCATTTCTGCCTCTACTGGTTCTTGGTTTTGGGCAGGTTGATGAGTGGGTGATGGGGGTTGATGAGGTAGTTGAGGAATGTGTGATTCCTGAACTGGTGGGGGATTCTCCCATGGCATGAAAATAGGGTTGAGTTGAGTTAGTGTTTCTGGGGGAATGAATGGCATGTCTAGGAGAGCATTCTGAGGGTATATGGGGTTGAAGTGAGGTGGTAAATTCCAATGATTTCTCATTGCATGCACTAGTTGAGGGTTTACTGAGGGAGTTAGGGGTTGTAGGATGTTGTTTAGCCATACTTGATTGAGGTAGTTGTTCATGGCTATCCTCATGCCCTCCGCTACTAGTTGAGCTAAATACTGGGTGATGTGAAGTGTGACAATTGAGTCATGGCCGTTGATTTGAAGATTGAATGATACTGCATGGCCCATTAATCCCATTTCCATCCATGAGACAGGCTGGTAGTCCTGTGATTGTGGGGGTTAGACGTATATTATCTGAGGATTTTCTATTTGGGGAGGAAAGGGTGGTAGATTTTCCATAGAAATTACTTTGTGTTGCCTTAGAATCTGTATAAGCCTGGGTCGTCTCCTTATGGTTGAGGAATTTTGGGCATTTTGAAAGGGGATAGGAATACTTAAGGTCTCTAACTTAGGCATAAGAGAAAGGCTAGGAGTCGCTTGAGAGGGATTGGGTGGTAGGGCAATGATTTTGGGTGCCGATTGCATGGCTTTTGGTTGCCCAATGCCATGGTTTATAGGTATTTCTTCTATGGGTGTAGTATCCATTGCTTGGCTATGGTTATTGGACAAATGTAAGACTTGGCCATCTTTATTTGCCAAATTGGCTTACATGCTCCGGGAAGGAGAGATTATGAGATCCTAATGCAAGATCTTTGTCCGGATTTTTGGTTAAGCTAGTATAATTACCAAAATGTTTTATTTCATTAGTAGGAAGGGTAGTGGAGTTAGTATTAGTAGAAGAGTTACAATTGTATTTTGTCCATATTTCTTGCATGGAATCATTTTCCCTTTTTTTAGGAATAGACACGTTAATATCCAACATGGCACAATCCTCATTTGTGTTGGACATTTGTTCTTTTGCATGGCTATTATTAGGATTATTAAAAAATAACTTATTTCCTTGGATGGTTTCATTAGTGGTTTCATCTAAAACCATGTGCTCATTTTCTAAGATATTAAAATTATTTTTTATTAGTAACGAAGTTGTTGTTTTGGCTATGGTTGCCGGATTCCTTACCTTAGTGGTGGCAGTAGCATTTTTTTCTTCCTTTATGTCCATTGAAGTAGTGGAATCCTTTGGATCCTTTTATTTGTACTGTAAATATTTAGTATCAAGGTACTTACCAGTGCTAGCATTGAACATCTTAACGGGGATACCTGAACCTTTGTGGTTGTTGATTGGCTTGATGGTATCTTGTTGAATGCTTCTTGATGCTTGTCTCTTTCCTTTGTTAAAGGAAACTGTCTTCCACTCCTCTTGTTGATCTTCCAAAATTGAGAATGTTGCCTGCTCCTTGGTTGTTTTCTTAATTGCCTTGGCATCTAATTTAATAAAAGAGCACTGTTTTTTGTGTGGCCTAGCCTGCCACAATTTGTGCATAGGAAGTTATCACCTTCGTAATGGATGTGTTGTTTGTGTTGTCCCACATATAGAAATGGTTGGACTGGGATTTCTAAGTGAAGTTCAACACATAGTCTTGCATATCTTCCCCTTAGTGTGGTTGAAGTACAAACATCAATCCTTAATAATCGACCAATCGCATTGTCAATTTTTTCAAGTATTTTTCCATCATAAAATTCTGTAGGTAGTTGTGGGAGTCTAACCCATACTGCCGTTGTTGTTAGCCTCTCTTTTGAAGCCACAAAATTTGGTTTCCATTTAGTAATGGAGAGGAAGTGTCCATTAATGAACCAAGGTCCTTGTTGAATAGCTTTTTCCATGTTGTCTTTACGTTTGAACTTGATTATGTAGTAGTTTTCTCCTAGATCAATCATTTGGAATCTTCCGTTGGCCTCCATAAATCTTGGATTTTCTTTTGCAAGTAGTGGTGCACCATGCGTTTGACCACTAACTTCACTATGATAGCATTCTTCCAAGGCTCGTAAATTCTTTGTCTATCTTCTTCTTACAAAGCAATAACTTTGATGCCTCTTGCATTAAGGGATTCCGGATTGTCAGCCCTTTCTTCCATATGAGAATTTTCTGTTAACTCCAAATTTTTATGGTGTAGGGTAGAGCCAAACATCATTGGATTAGATGTTGTTAACATGTCCTTGAAGGATAGTTTAGTTTGTAGGTTAGATTGAGTGGAAATATCATGATCAATGTCAGGTGGTTTGGGTGGTTTTTGGTTTGGGAATTCATAATTTTGGAGTTTTATTTTTGAATTATTTATCTTCAGTTAGTTGAAACTTCCTCTTTCAAAAATACTTGATTGCTGTATAATCAATATAAGTGGAAAAATACTTTTATTTTTCTCAAAATAAAGTAAAGAAAGAAAAGAATTTCAAAAAAAAACTTCTTCTGTGCATATGTTTAACAAATTCAAGACATGATTAGTTCATTGTACATTTATTATGTGCATATAAATACTTAATTATATGAATCTGTTTTGTAATTTTTTGTCACGACCCAAATTCCATTAAAGGTCATGATGGTGCCAGACACCACTGTCAGGCAAGCCAACACTAAATAATCAATTTAGTTCTCGTTTTAGTATTTTTGAAATCATGAATTTTCTTCAAGTTAACAGTAAAAGATGGACTTTACAGAATAAATAATAATGTTTTAACAATTGCAATACTGAATAACCCATAATCATCCCAAAACCCAGTGTCACAAGTGCATGAACGTTTACTAAGAAATAAAATAAGTTACAATAGCTGTCCGAAATACAATTTGGACAGAAAGGGAAATACCAATGCTCTGAAGTAGTCTGCTGGCGGCGGGTCGTCTCGAAAGATGCAGCTCACCTAAGTCTCTGTATCAACCATGTCGCTGCGCCCACTAGGCCACTAGACATGCATGTGCCTGTGCAAAAATGCATAGCAAGTGTAGTATGAGTACGAAAACAACGCGTACCCAGTAAGTATCCAGTCTAACCTCGAAAAAGTAGTGATGAGAGGTCGACTTCGATACTTACTAGTGGTCCAATAATATCAGGTACAGTAAGGAAGTGAATAGATATGAATCAGATTAAATATGTGAAATAGACATGTATAAGATACGTGGTACAATTCCCCTTTTTACAATTTTACTCACGCTCTCAACTAGCAAGTTCCCTCCGTAACCGGAGCGCATATATATATATATATATATATATATATAAATATATATATATATATATATAGTGGATATCATCAAGAGGTTGTCATAATTCATATCAGGGAAAAACCCTCAGATACACTGGCTTCAAGCCAAAAGTTACGCACGATTCCTTGAGAAAGAATATATATATATATATATAGGTAATGCCGAGGCGTACGCCCGATCCAACATAAAATTAAACTGTGCACTGTCGAGGGTCGAACAGCGCGAACCATAGATGTATCTATTTCTCCGCTCGCGAATCATACATGCGACGCGGTCCCTGCTCATGAATCATACATGCAACGCGGTCAAATATAAATTTAGAAAAATTACCCCGCTCGCAAATCATACCTGCGACGCGGTCAAATATAAATTTAGAAAAATTACCCTGCTCGCGGATCATACCTGCGACGTGGTCAATATTAAATTTAAGGAATCACCCCGCTCGCGGATCATACTTGAGACGCGGTCAATTGTAATTTAACATTAAAATCATATCTCTTTTTTGATTCTTTTCAAAATAAGGAAATTCAGTTTATAGCATTTTAAGGAAATTACCCCGCTCGCAAAACATACATGCGACACGGTTACTCATAGATTTCTTAAGCTATTATAGTGCCTCTCAATTCTTTTCGAATTTATGAAGTTCAAATGGAATCTTTTAAATCTTAAATTCTTCAATTTCAACCCTTTCAAAATATTTAATAAGCAAACTCAATCTCTGTAACGACTCGGCCGGTCGTTTCGAGAGTTATAGCCCCGTTTCCCCATTTCTATTTCCTTTTGTGTTCTTCAGCTATATTATGATAAGTTGGGTCAGTTGGTTTGGGTCTGGAGTGGATTCGGAGAGGATTCGAGACACTTAGTCTCTTTTGGGAAGGCTTAAGTTTGGAAAGTTGACCGGATGTTTACTTATATGTAAATGATCTCGGATATGAATTCTGATGGTACCATTAGATCCGTTAGGTGATTTTGGACTTAGTAGCGCGTCCGGAATGTGATTTGGAAGTCCGTGGAGAATTAGGCTTGAATCGGCGAAAGTTGAAAATTTGGCAATTTTGGTCGGGAGTGGAAAATTTGATATCGGGGTCGGAATAGAATTTCGGAAGTTGGAGTAGGTTCATGCTGTCTTTTGTTACGTGTATGCAAAATTTCAGGTCATTCGGAGGTGATTTGATTGGTTTTGACGTCGTTTGCGGAAATTAGAAGTTTAGAAGTTCTCAGGCTTGAATCCGAGGGTAATTTGGTGTTTTGATGTCGTTTTGAGTGAACCGAAGGTTCGACATAGTTCGTATGTTGATATATGACTTGTTGGTATATTTGGTAGAGGTCCCGAGGGCCTCGGGTTGATTTCGGGTGATTGACGGAACAAGGTTGGAATTTGAGTAATGCTGAAGGTTGAACTCAGCTGTCATAACCGCAGACCGTAGGTGCGAGCCAGCAGAAGCGGAGAAGGGGCTACAGAAGCAACCAAGGCTGAAGAGGACAGGAGCCGCAGGTGCGATTAGTGGAGCGCACCTGCGAGACCGCAGGTGCAGTAATTTAACCGTAGAAGCGGGTGCTGAGGGCATAAGTGAGAGCCGTACCTGCGATGGATTTTCCGCAGGTGCGGTGTCGCAGAAGCGACTGTTGGACCGTAGATGCGGAAGTTCTGGGCAGAATGTATAAATTGTGGACTTCAAGAATTTTGGGTCAATTTCCACCATTTTTAGTCGCCGTCGGAGCTTTTGAGAGCGATTTTGAGGAGGAATTCAAGGGTTTATCAGTAAGGTAAGTGGCTTGAGCACTAATACTTGTATATGTGATGATTTCCCGTTGATTAATCATGTAATTAGTGAAGATTAAGGGTAAAAATGTAGGTTAGGGCTTGGGAATTATAGAGTTTGATTTGGGGATTTGAGGGACCATTTGATGTCGGATTTTGATAAATTTGGTATGTGTAGACTCATGAGTGAATGGACTTTTTAGTTTTGTGATTTTTGTCAGATTCCGAGACATGGGCCCGGGGGCCGGTTTTGGGTGAATTTCGAGATTTTGGTCTAAATTGATAGTTTTTCGTGTGAAATTGGTTCCTTAGCCTATATTGATTGCATTGTATTGCTTTTGGTTAGATTCAAGACGTTTGGAGGCCGATTCCAGAGGCAAAGGCATCGCGGAGTAGGATTTTGATCGGTTTGAGGTATGTAACGGATATAAATCCGGTCTTGAGGTTATGAAACCCCGGACACCGTGTCGTATGACTATTTTGGAGGTGACGCACATGCTAGGCGACGGGCGTGTGGTCGCGTATCGTAGGGATTGTGACTTCGCCCGTCCCATGAGACTGTGGAATCAATTGGCCTACTGTTTAATACATGTTCCTTCTGTTTTCATGGAAATTGATTGTACTCCATGTTAGAAATCATGTTTAGGCCTTATGTGATCACTGTTGAGACCGGCGAGGTCGTGTACTTGCTAAATTAGCTTCTAATTGCTGTTTTTTACTCAGTCATAGTTTTCTTGCTTATTATGCCTCCGTCTCTTACTGTTTATTGTTGATACATGATATTATTTTTGTTGGGCTATTTATATGATTTTTGGGAGCCCGAGAGATTGGAGAGATTGATGACTGAGTGAGGCCGAGAGCCTAATTGTTAGGATATTGAGACTATATCACATGAGTTGTTCGTGCAGATTCTGATATTAAGATTATAGCACGTGAGTTGTCCTTGCAATACGTGAGTTGTCCGTGCAGCACGTGGTTGTCCGTGCGGATTATAGCGCTTGGCTTAAGGAGCCCCTCCGGAGTCCGCACACCCCTAGTGAGCGCAGGTACCTATTGAATGTGATTATTGAGGGCTGAAAGCCGAGTGATTGAGCTGCTGAGATGAGTTGAGTGACTGTGTCTTGAGAGACTGTACCCCCTTTCCATTATTGTTGCACTTACTATTTCCTGTACTTGTTAAGTAACTCTCTGAAGGATTATCTGGTACATGAGCACGTACTGATTTGACTTAGACTGTTGAATTTGAAAGCATGCCTATTTCTTGATGAAGTTTACTGAAATAAACTGTATTTGCATAGCTCGTCACTGCCTCTCAGTTCCTTATTTATTTCTATTACTTACTGAGTTGGAAGTACTCACGTTACTCCCTGCACCTTGTGTGCAGATCCAGGCGTATCGGGGCACGGTAACGAGTGTTAACTATTCTAGTTGCTGATTATCTCAGAGATAGCAAGGTAGTTGCCTGGAGATCATAGCCCTGTTCTTCTCCCTCTTATCTTCCTTGAGTTATATTTAGTTATTTTCCGGACTATATTAGTCTTGCTATCTTTTAGAACAATTTATAGTAGTTGCTCATGACTTAGTAACACCCCGATGTCGGGCTTTCTTTTCCGCACTTCTGTTTTGATTTGAATTCCTTATTTAAGGTTTTATATTATATAGCTTAGGATATGTCTGTTAAACAAAAATATCATTTTGTTTTGGAAATGTGTCGGCTTTCCTAGTACCACGATAGGCGCCATCACGATAGGGTTAGTTGGGTCGTGACAAGTTGGTATTAGAGCCTAGGTTACATAGGTCTCACGAGTCATGAGAAGGTTTAGTAGAGTCTCGCGGATCGGTACGAAGATGTCTGTACTTATTTTCGAGAGGCTGCAGAACCTTTAGGAAAACTTCACATTCTTGAATTCTTGTCGTGCGAATCTGTTGATTCTGGTAACTAAACTTCTGTTATTCTATTCTCTCACAGATGGTGAGGACACATGCTACCGGTTAGGACGGACGGCCACTAGTACCACTAGTTTGGGCCGCAAGAGGCCGAGGTCGCGGTCGAGGCCGAGGTAGGGCAGGGTTGTAGCCCGCACAGCAGCTGGGACAGCACCTATAGATCCACCAGCTGCCCCAGTTAATGATTTGGTCCCAGTTGTGGATGCTCCGGCGAGACCAGCTCAGGCATCAGCTATGCCTATTGTTATTCCAGGTCTTCCGGAGACCTTGGCTCAGATTTTAACCGTGTGCACTAGTCTTGCTCAGGCGGTCACCATTTTTGCTACAGCAGCTACTTACCATGCCAGGGAGGCACTCATACTCCCGCCACCCGTACACCCGAGCAGGTTGTTCAGGGGCTTCAGACACCGTGGGCACCACCAGCCCAGCCAGTTGCACCTGCTCAGGATTATGTGGTTCCAGTCATGCCTAATGATGAGCAATGTAGATTGGAGAGATTTGGTAGACTCCAGCCTCCGACTTTCAGTGGTGCAGAGGGCGAAGATGCCCAGGGTTTCTTGGATAAGTGTAAGAGGATTCTCCGTACAACGGGTATTTTGGAGACCAGTGGGGTCTCGTCACTACCTTTCAGTTCTCGGGAGCTGCCTTTACTTGGTGGGAAGCTTATAGGAGGCGTACGCCTGTTGGTGTAGCGCCCCTTACCTGGCAGCAGTTCTCCGTTCTCTTTCTGGAGAAGTATCTGCGTTGTCCCGCAGAGAGGAGCTGCACAGACAGTTCGAGCAGTTGCGTTAGGATAATATGACTATGATGCAGTATGAGATGAGGTTTTCTGAGTTAGCCCGTCATGCTGTTTGGTTGGTTCCTGAAGATAGGGAGAGGATCGGGAGGTTCGTCGATGGCCTCGCATATCAGCTATGGATTCTTATGACCAGAGAGAGAGTGTTTGGTGCTTCTTTTGAGGAGGTGGTTGACATTGCCCGGGAGATAGAGTCGGTTCGCCGCCATGAGCGAGTTGAGAGGGAGGCAAGAGGCCTCGGGGATCTTGTAGTTTTGGTGGTGTTCCTTCTAGAGGTCAGTTCTAGCACGATAGAGGCCGTCCATTCAGACATGCTCAGTCAGCTCGTCCAGGTCACCGTGGTGGATCATCTGGCCATGGTTCTCACAGTTCATACTAGGGCCACTCATCTCTCAGTGCCCTTCCACCACAGAGCTCTCACCATGCCTCGTCTGCTCAGGTTTCTATGGGTAGTTCCACGGGGTATCAGGAGCAGCAGCTCCGTCAGAGGAGGGGTTGTTTCGAGTGCGGGGATCTTGGTCATATCAAGAGAGATCGCCCAGGTAGTTGAGTGGGACGCCACAGCAGAGTTCTAGGCCGACGACATTAGCACTAGCAGCTACACCACCTGCCCAGTCAGCTTGGGGTGGAGCTTAGTCAGCTTGGGGTCGCCCAAGAGGGGGAGGCCGATCAGGTGGAGGCCAGGCCCGTTTCTATGCACTCCCTGCTAGTCCAGATGCTATCGCTTCAGATGTTATGATCACAGGTATTGTCTCAGTTTGCCACAGGAATGTGTCGGTATTATTTGATCCTGGTTCTACATTTTCATATGTGTCGTCATATTTTGCTCATTATTTGGATACGCCCCGCAAGTCTCTTGTTTTATCTGTTCGTGTATCTACTCTGGTGGGTGATACTATTGTTTTGGACCGCATATGTCGGTCTTGTGTGTTGACTATTGGGGATTTGGAGACCCGAGTAGACCTGTTGCTGCTTAGTATGGTTGATTTTGATGTGATATTGGTCATGAATTGGTTGTCTCCGTGCCATGCTATTCTAGACTGTCACGCTAAGACGGTGACATTGGCTATGCCTGGGGCACTACGGATTGAGTGGCGAGGTTCGTCGAATTATGTTCCCAGTAGAGTGATTTCATACTTGAAGGCCCAACGGATGGTTGGGAAGGAATTGAAGAAGCAACTTCACGAACTCCTTGATAAGGGGTTTATTCGGCCTAGCGTGTCACCTTGGGGTGCACCTGTTCTATTTGTGAAGAAGAAGGATGGCACTATGAGGATGTGCATTGATTATAGGCAGTTGAACAAAGTCACAATCAAGAACAAGTATCCTTTGCCTCGTATTGATGATTTCTTTGACCAGCTTCAGGGAGAGAGGGTGTTCCCCAAGATTGATCTCAGGTCAGGGTATCACCAGTTGAAGATTAGGGACTCGGACGTTCTTAAGACAGCTTTCAGGACCCGATATGGTCATTATGAGTTCCTTGTGATGTCTTTTGGGCTGACCAATGCCACAGCAGCGTTCATACATTTTATGAACATCGTGTTTCGGCCTTATCTCAACTCGTTTGTTATTGTATTCATTGATGACATCCTGGTGTACTCTCGTAGCCACGAGGAGCACGCAGAGCATTTGAGAGTTGTATTGCAGTGGTTGAGGGAGGAGAAGCTTTATGCAAAGTTCCCCAAGTGTGAGTTTTGGCTCAGTTCAGTGGTGTTTAGGGCACGTGGTGTTAAGTGAGGGTATTCAGGTTGATCCAAAGAAGATAGAGATGGTTCAGAGTTGGCCCAGACCGTCCTCATCGATAGAGATTCGTAGCTTTCTTAGTTTGGCGAGTTATTACCATCGGTTCGTTTAGGGATTTTTTATCTATTGCATCACCCTGGACAAAATTGACCCAAAAGGGTTCTCCTTTCAGGTGGTTGGATGAGTGTGAGGAGAGATTTCAGAAGCTCAAGACCGCCTTGACCACAGCTCCAGTGTTAGTTCTGCTATCAGCTTTATATTCTTGTACAGTATATTGTGATGCTTATCGAGTCGACATTGGGTGTGTGTTGATGCAGGAGTGTAGAGATTGCTTACGCTTCTCGTCAGTTGAAGCCCCATGAGAAGAACTACCCCGTTCATGATTCGGAGTTGGCTGCCATTATTCACGCGTTGAAGATTTGTAGGCATTATTTCTATGGTGTGTCTTGTGAGGTGTTTACAAATCATCGTAGCCTACAGCACTTGTTCAAATAGAAGGATCTCAATTTTAGGCAGCGGAGATGGTTGGAGCTGCTAAAGGACTATGATATTACTATTTTGTACCATCTGGGAAAGGCTAATATGGTGGCCGATACCTTGAGTAGAAAGGCAGTGAGCATGGGTAGTCTTGCCTTCCTTCCTGTTAGTGAGAGACCTCTTGTAGTTGATGTTCAGGCCTTGGCCAATCGGCTTATGAGGTTGGATATTTCGGAGCCCGGTCGGATCCTAGCTTGTGTGGTTTCTCGGTCTTCCTTGTTTGATCGTATCAGAGAGCGCCAGTATGATAATCCTTATTTGCTTGTCCTCAAGGTCAAGGTCCTGCACGATGATGCCAGAGATGTGACTATTGGGGATGACGGGGTATTGAGGATGCAGGGCCGGATATGTATACCCAATGTAGATGGGCTTCAGGAGTTGATTCTAGAGGAGGCCCACAGTCCGCGGTATTCCATCCATCCGGGTGCCACGAATATGTATCAGGATTTGAGGTAGCACTATTGGTGGAGGATGAAGAAAGATATAGTTGGGTTTGTAGCTCGGTGCCTCAATTGTCAGCAGGTGAAATATAAGCATTAGAGATTGGGTAGCTTGCTTCAGCAGATAGATATTCCAGAGTGGAAGTGGGAGCGGATCACCATGGATTTCGTAGTTGGACTCCCACGGACATTGAGGAAGTTCGATGCTATTTGGGTGATTGTGGATCGGCTGACCAAGTCTGTGCACTTCATTCATGCGCATACTACCTATTCTTCAGAGCGGTTGGCTGAGATTTATATCTGAGAGAATGTTCGCCTACATGGTATTCCTGTTTCCATCATTTCAGTAGAGGTACTCAGTTTACATCGTAGTTTTGGAGGGCCATGTAGGGAGAGTTGGGTATTCAGGTTGAGTTGAGCACAGCTTTTCACCCTCAGACGGACGGACAGTCCGAGCGCACTATTTAGTATTGAAGGACATGTTGTGCGCTTGTGTCATTGACTTTGGGGGTTCATGGGACTAGTTTCTGCCACTCGCGGAGTTTGCTTACAACAACAGTTATCAGTCGAGTACGGGGATGGCTCCGTATGAGGCTTTATATGGGAGACGGTGTAGATCTCCAGTAGGTTGGTTTGAGCTGGGCAAGGCTAGGCTTTTGGGTACAGACTTGGTTCAGAATGCATTGGACAAGGTAAAAGTGATTTAGGAGCGGCTTCGTACAGAGCAGTCAAGGCAAAAGACTTATGCTGACAGAAAGGCTCGTGATGTGTCATATGGTTGGGGAGAAGGTTCTACTAAAGGTTTTGCCCATGAAGGGTGTTATGAGATTTGGGAAGAAAGGCAAGTTGAGCCCTCGGTTCATTAGGCCTTTTGAGGTGCTTCGGAGGATTGGGGAGGTGCTTATGAGCTTGCTTTGCCACCTAGCTTGTCGGGGGTGCATCTAGTATTTCATGTTTCTATGCTCACGAAGTACATCAGCGATTCGTCTCATGTCTTGGATATTAGCACGGTTCAGTTAGTTGGTGATTTGACTTATGATGTGGAGCCAGTGGTTATTTTGGAGCGGCATGTCCGAAAGTTGAGATCAAAGGATATAACTTCAGTGAAAGTGCAGTAGAGAGGTCAGCCCGTAGAGGAGGCTACTTGGGAGACCGAGCGGGAGATGCGGAACAGATATCCACACCTATTTGAGGCTTCAGGTATATTTCTAGACATGTTCGAGGAAAAACATTTGTTTAAGAGGGGGGATGTAACGACTCGGCCGGTCGTTTCGAGAGTAATAGCCCCGTTTCCCCATTTCTGCTTCCTTTTGTGTTCTTCAGCTATATTATGATATGTTGGGTCAGTTGGTTTGGGTCTAGAGTGGTTTCGGAGAGGATTTGAGACACTTACTCTCTTTTGGGAAGGCTTAAATTTGGAAGGTTGACGATGTTGACTTATGTGTAAACAATCTCGGATGTGAATTCTGATGGTTTCGTTAGCTCCGTTATGTGATTTTGGACTTAGAGCGCTTCCATAATGTGATTTAGAGGTCCGTGGTAGAATTAGGCTTGAATTGGCAAAAGTTGCAAATTTGACGATTTTGGTCGGCAGTGGAAAATATGATATCGGGGTCGGAATGGAATTCCGGAAGTTGGAGTATGTTCGTGCTCTCATTTGTGACGTGTGTGCAAATTTCAGTCATTCGAATGTGATTTAAGGTTTTGACGTTGTTTGCGGAAATTGGAAGTTTAGAAGTTCTTAGGCTTGAATCCGAGGTAATTTGGTGTTTTGATGTTGTTTTGAGTGTTCCGAAGGTTCCACGAAGTTCGTATGTTGATATATGACTTGTTGGTATGTTTGGTAGAGGTCCCGAGGGACTTGGGTTAATTTCGGGTGGTTGACGGAACAAGGTTTGAATTTGAGGAATGCTGAAGATTGAACTCAGCTGTCATAACCGCACCTGTGGTGAGGGGACCGCAGGTGCGAGCCCGCAGAAGCGGAGAAGGGGCCGCAGAAGCGGCCAAGGTTGAGGAGGGCAGGAGTCGCAGTTGCGATTAGTGGAGTGCACCTGCGAGACCGCAGGTGCGATAATTTAACCGAAGAAGCGGGTGCTGAGGGCATAAGTGAGAACCGCACCTATGATGGATTTTCCACAGGAGCAGCATCGCAGAAGCGTCTGTTGGATCGTAGATACGGAAATTCTGGGCAAAATGTATAAATTGTGGACTTCGTGAATTTTGGGTCATTTTCCACCATTTTTAGCCGGCGTCGGAGCTTTTGAGAGCAATTTTGAGGAGGAATTCAAGGGTTTATCAGTAAGGTAAGTGGCTTGAGCCCTAATACTTGTATATGTGATGATTTCCTGTTGATTAATCATGTAATTAGTGAAGATTAGGGGTAAAAATGAGGGGTTAGGGCTTGGGAATTGGAGAGTTTGATTTGGGGATTTGAGGGACCATTTGATGTCAAATTTTGATGAATTTGGTATGGGTAGACTCGTAAGTGAATGGGCTATCTAGTTTTTTGATTTTTGTCAGATTCCGAGATGTGTGCCCGGGAACGGGTTTGGATGAATTTCAGGATTTTGGTCTAAATTGATAGTTTCTCGTGTGGAATTGGTTCATTGGCCTACATTGATTGCATTGTATTGCTTTTGGTTAGATTCGGGAAGTTTTGGAGGCCGATTCTAGAGACAAAGACATCGCGGAGTAGGATTTTGATCGGTTTGAGGTAAGTAACGGTTATAAATCTGGTCCTGAGGGTATGAAACCCCGGACACCGTGTCAAATGACTATTTTGGAGGTGACGCACATGCTAGGTGACGGGCGTGTAGGCGTGCACCGTAGGGATTGTGACTTGGTCCGTCCCGTGAGACTGTGGAATCAATTGGCATACTGTTTAATACATGTTACTTCTTTTTCATGGAAATTGACTGTATTCCATATTAGAAATCATGTTTAGGCCTTATGTGATCACTGTTAAGACCTGCGAGGTTGTGTACATGCTAAATTAGCTGCTAGTTTTTGTTTTGTACTCACTCATAGTTTTCTTGCTTATTATGCCTCCGTCTCTTACTGTTCATTGTTGATACATGATATTATTTCTGTTGGTCTGTTTTTATGATTTTTGAGAGCCCAAGAGACTGGAGAGATTGATCACTGAGAGGCCGAGAGCCTAATTATGAGGATATTAAGACTATAACACGTGAGTTGTCCGTGCAGCACATGAGTGTGATACTGATACTATAGCACGCGAGTTGTCCGTGCATCATGTGATCCGTGCGAATTATTGCGCTTGGGCTGAAGGAGCCCCTCCGGAGTCTGTACACCCCAAATGAGCGCGGGTACCAATTGAGTGTGATTATTTAGGGTTGAGAGCCAAGTGATTCAGTTGTTGAGATGAGTTGAGTGGCTGTGTCTTGAGAGACTGTACCCGCTTTCCATTATTATTGCACTTACTGTTTCCTGTATTTGTTATGTTACTCTCTAAAGAACTTGTTACCTGGTACATGAGCACGAACTGATTTGACTTAGACTGTTGAATTTGAAAGCATGCCTATTTCTTGATGAAGTTTACTGAAATAAACTGTATTTGCATAGCTTGTCACTGCCTCTTAGTTCCTTATTTATTTCTGTTACTTACTGAGTTGGAAGTACTCACATTACTCCCTGCACCTTAGGTGCAGATCCAGGCGTATCTGGGTGCGGTAGCGGCTGCTAACTATTCCAGTTGCTGATTATCTCGAAGATAGCAAGGTAGCTGCCTGGCGATCACAGCCCTGTTCTTCTCCCTCTTATCTTCCCTTAGTTGTATTTAGTTATTTTCCGGACTATGTTAGTCATGCTATCTTTCAGAACAGTTTGTAGTAGTTGCTCATGACATAGTGACACCCCGATGTCGGGCTTTCTTTTCCGCACCTCTGCTTTGATTTGAATTCCTTATTTAAGGTTTTATATTATATAGCTTGGGATTTGTCTTTTAAACAAAAAATATCATTTTCTTTTGGAAATATGTCGGCTTGCCTAGTACTATGATAGGCGCCATCACGACAGGGTTAGTTTGGATCGTGACAATCTCGCTCCCTCTCAAAGAAAACAATGAGCATCAATCAATAACAATATCAACAAAGGCATGATGTGAGCCTAAAACTACCCGGGCATAGGCATAGCTAGTAGCTACGTACGGACTCTCGTCACCTCGTGCGTACGGAGCCCCAACAAATAGAAGCACACAATTATTTAGTCCACCTATGGGGTTAATTCCCTCTTACAAGGTTACAAAGGAGACTTACGTCGCTCCGAAATTCCATAACCGGCTTCCAAGCCCTTCAGTCTACTCAAATCAACACTCAATGCTCCCAAGACTAGTCAATAAATGAGAAAATCCATAAATGCATGCTCTAATACTCACAAAAATTCAATTTAGATAAATTGCCAACTCCGCTCGAAAATTTGACAAAATCGCCCTCGGTCCCACGTGCCAGGATTCCGAAATTTTAGAAGATAAAGATTACCCATAACATTACGAACTTAAATATATATTTTATTCCCAATTCCATGTCCAATTTCGTGGTCAAAATCCAAAAATACCAATTTCTAGGTCTCCTACCAAAAACCCACAATTTCCACTAATTTCCATGTTCAAATCCATATATAATCATGTATTTAACTTACTACCTACGGGAATCACTTACCTCATAATAGATTATGAAATTCCCCTCTTCAAAGGCTCCAAAATTGCCCAACCAAAGTGAAAATGGGTGAAAAATGGCCAAATCCCGTCTTTAAAATAAACACATTGCCCAGCGACTCTTCGCACCTGCGGTTCCGCAGGTGCGGACAATATGCCGCTTCTGCAGTCCAGGGCTCCCAGCCCATTTCCGCTTCTGTGCCTTCTCTTCTGCACGTGCGGTCTCGCTTCTGCGACGAGATGACCGCATCTGCGGTCCGAGCACTCCCCAGCCAAAATCGCATCTGTGACCCTCATGGCCTCTTCTGTGGCTCCGCACCTGCGGCCAAAACCTTGCAGGTGAGGTTACACCAGGTGACAGCAGCCCTCAGCCTTTCTTCCAAGTCCAACTCGATCCGTTTACCATCTGGATCCCACCCGATGCCTTCGGGACCTTAACCAAATATACTAACACGTCCCAAATCACATTACGAACTTAGTCGAGCCTTTAAATCACATCAAACAACACCAAAACCATGAATCACACTCCAATTCAAGCTTAATGAACTTTAGAACTTCACTTCTACATTCGATGCCGAAACCTATCAAATCACGTCCGATTGAAATCAAAGTTTTCACACAAGTAATATTTGACATTACGGATCTACTTCAACTTCTGGAATCGGATTCCGACCCCGATATCAAAAAGTCCACTTCCGGTCAAACTTCTCAAAAACCTTCAAATTTCTAACTTTAGCCAAGTGACTCCAAACTGAACTACAGACATCCGAATCCACTTCCGGATGAGCTCCCAATACCAGAATCACCATACGGAGCTATTCCCAGACTCGGAATCCCAAACGAACATCGATAACATTGAAATGCACTTCATCCCAAATTTATGAAATTTCTCCAAAAATGCTGACTTCCACAATAGGCGTCGAAACGCTCCCGAGTCATCCAAAACCCGATACGGACATACGCCCAAGTCCAAAATCATCATGCGAACCTGTTGGACCCTTCAAATCCTGATTCCGAGGTTGTTTACTCATAATCAATCCTTTCAACTTAATGCTTTCGAAGTGAGAATTTTCTTTCCAAATCAACTTTGAACTTCCCGAACTTCAATTCTGACCATGTGTACAAGTTATAATACCTGAAGTGAAGCTGATCATGGCCTCAAACCGCTGAACAACGCGCTAGAGCTCAAAACGACCAGTTGGGTCATTACATTCTCTCCCACTTAAACATATGTTCATCCTCGAACGTGCTACGAACTATGTTGGAGTTGTCTGAAATTACTGTTCAACACCTCGTGCACCTACCCGTGTTACCACAACTTAGTTGAGCACCTTAGCTCGATCAAATCTGAAGATATTCTCTTTCATTCAAGCAAATAAGCTTAGAGCCCAATCCTAACATCCAGAATTCTCTGCCAGGCCTGCTTCCAACATATGAACACCGTATAAATCACTACACGATGCACCAATGCATGATTGCATACTTTTGCTGAATTCACACTATGCACTGCATAAGTCACGTGACCATAATAACATCCTCTGATAACAATAGCCAAAATTCCACGAATCTGATGCTCCCAATGCACCTCATGACATATATAAGACTAGTCCCAACTTTGCAATGCCGCCATGACGGAAGAGATGCGTTGAAATTCATAACCAACTGTCGAGTCAACAAATCATTAAGTCTATACCCCTGACAAGAACCATTACCTCATTCTGAATCAAATAATGGTATTTGCTCTTTAATATACTTCATATAACCCGATCGCACTAATCCTAGATCTAGCAATTTTGTCTCACCCAGTATAAGTTGTCTAGGCAATAAGTCACCTCCAACGCTGCCAAAAGTCTCATATGATGCCACAATGTGCCAATAAGCTACCAACTCGAACATGATACATAAGGGAAACGAACTCTGGAAGGGACTACTCAACCCACATAACTAAATAGACAACCAAAAAGGTGTTATAAACCTTCCTCAGAAAACGGGAAACAAAACACACAAAAATAGATGTAGGGTACTATACTCGACATCACACTGTTGCGGTGTGCAACCCGATCCAAACAACATACCCGTAGCGGCGTACCACCCGATCCACACATGATACATACCGAGCTAGAGTGCTCATTACTTCAAAATATCGAATATCGTCCACAAGCACGCTAAGTACATAATACCATCCCCGGGGAGACAGATAGCGCCATACACTACAAAACTCAAGCACAACTGAGGTGCGATATATGATCTGAATTTCAAGAGCCATCCTGCTCACGTAACATCATCGCTACGTGGAACATTAACACATAAGAGAATTATCAAGCCATTTCACAACTCACACGGCACAATATAGTATTACATGAAATAGCCGACGAAACAACATCCAACATCCGAATACTCCTCCATGAGGAGCGCTATGCTGAAATGAACACATCTGGCCTGATATAGAGCCCATATTCATATTTAAATCCATTCATAGACTTCCCGGTTCTGATCGCATCGTACTAGGATAATAGCCTTTCAAGGGTTCATAATTACCCCTTTTTCCCATAACACACAAGAACAACCCTCATAAACAGGACAAACTCCCACAGTCCACAAC
>NW_017678410.1:19261-22117 GCF_001879085.1 Nicotiana attenuata
AGCTTGAAAGGGACTAATTAGGTGATCTAGGAATGGTTTTAGCCTATTTGCTAGAACCTTTGTGATTATTTTGTAAATGGTGTTACAAAGTCCAATTGGCCTAAAATTCCTAATGTTGTTTGCATTTGGAATTTTGGGTATTAGACAAAGATAGGTATTGTTAATAATTGGGAGGATTACTTGGGTGCTAAAAATGTCCTGACAAAGCTTCACAACTGAAGGGCCTATGATACTCCAATATTTTTGGTAAAAAAAGGGTGTAGTCCATCTGGTCCCGGAGCTTTAAAAGGCTTGAAAGAAAAAATAGCCCTTTTAATTTTAATTTCTTGCAAGGGTCTATCTAATGCACTAAGGTTAACCTGACCAATATTTGATCTATGGTTTAGAGGGTTTTTCCTACTAGTAATGTTATGAGAAGTAGTGAAAGCACTTTCAAAATAGTTTTTGACATAAGACATAATTAAAAGGGGATCATTGATCCAATTTCCAGCATCATCCTTGAAAAAATTTATTTACGTCTCTTCCTATTTGAGGCACAAATGTGGAAAAATTTTGTGTTAGAGTCACCCTCATTTAACCACATAACCCTAGATCTAATTTTCCAATAATCTTCCTCTATTAACAGAAGATCATTGTAGTCTCTTTTTAAGTCCTTTTCAAGGTTTTGTAAGAAAATGCTCGTAGCATAATTTTTTGAATTCTGTATACCATTTAGACGAGCTAACAATTTACGCTTTTTTCCATAATATCACCAAACGTTCTAGCTTTCCAATCTCTTAAGCATTGAACAAAATTGTGACTAGCTCTAAGGAAGTCTGGGTCACACCAATTGTCCTTTAATAAAGATTGAAATTTCGGATGTTTGCACCAAAACGTTTCTAGTCTAAAGGGTTGTTTATGGAGAGATCTATTTCTAGGTATTAGTTCTACTAGGATAGGGTTGTGATCCGAGTAAGTTTTAGGAAGATGAATTATAGAGATTTTAGGGAATAAATCATTCCATTCATCATTTTCAAAAACTTTATCCAACATTTCCATTATTAAACCCTTATTCTTATGCCTATGGTTAGACCATGTAAATTTGCATCCCTTGAATCCAAGATCAATTAGTTTACAACTATTAATCTTAGACCAAGGGAATTTGGCTCTAGAGTCATTGAGAGGCCTGCCTCCAAATTTATCATTAGCAGTAAAAACATCATTGAAATCCCCTCCCACCATCCAAGGGCCCATATGGTTTCTACTAATATTTTCTAGGTTTTCCCACATGGCATTTCTATTATGCAAATCAGTACTAGCATATATTGTACTAAAAATCCAAAGTTTACGTATAGGGATTACCTCAATCATTGCATGGATTTCTTGATTTCTACGGACAAAGTTTTTGATAGTTACCACCTCGTGGTTGTATAGTATCACAATTCCTCCAGCCTGGCCATCAGATGGAACCTCTATCATCTCTATAAATCCAAAGTCATTGAGCAGTTCTACATGGCTACCCATTCTGGTTTCCAGTAAGGCCACCATGCATGGTCTATGAGTGTCGACCATTTCTCTGAAATTTCTTCTAAAATATTCATTATTACCACTTCTTATGTTCCATATAATGATATTAGTAGATCGATTCATAGAGACATTATGGTTTTGGTTTGGTGGTTCCCCGTTTTCCCTCACAGGTCCCAGAATTGGGTTCCTTCTCAATGCTGGTATTAATATCATTTCCCTATTCCCCACCGTTGGATCCTGAGGTGGCCTGATGTTCATCGAGCATTTGTATAATGCTAGTGGGAAGTTGAGTACGTGCCTCTTCTCTTGCAACTCCGTAAAGAGAATTACTTTTACCCCGTCTAGGTTTGAGAATTCTAGAACTCGTTCTAAGATTATATTGAGAGGTTCCTCCTCCTCCTCCTCCATCTATGCCTCTACTGGTTCTTGGTTTTGAGCAGGTTGATGAGGTGGTGGTGGGGGTTGATGGGGTGGTTGAGGAATGTGTGGTTCCTGAACTGGTGGAGGGTTCTCCCATGGCATGAAAATAGGATTGGGTTGAGTTAGTGTTTCTGGAGAAAAGAATGGCATGTCTAGGAGAGCATTCTGAGGGTATATGGGGTTGAAGTGGGGTGGTAGATTCCAATGATTTCTCATTGCATGCACTAGTTGAGGGTTTACTGAGGGAGCTAGGGGTTGTAGGATATTGTTTAGCCATACTTGATTGAGGTAGTTGTTCGTGGCTAACCTCATGCCCTCCGCTACTAGTTGAGCTAAATACTGGGTGTTGTGAAGTATGACAATTGAGTCCTGACCGTTGATTTGAAGGCTGAATGATACTGCATTACCCATTAATCCCATTTCCATCCATGACACAAGCTGGTAGTCTTGTGCTTGTGGGGGTTGAACGTATATTATCTAGGGATTTTTTATTTGGGGAGGAAAAGGTGGTAGATTTTCCATGGCAATTGCTCTGTGTTGCCTTAGAATCTGTATAAGTCTGGGTCGTCTCCTTATGGCTGAGGGAATTCTGGGCATTTTGAAAGGGGATAGGAATACTTAAGGTCTCCAACTTAGGCGTGGGAGAAAGGCTAGGAGTTGCTTGAGAGGGATTGGGTGGTAGGGCAATAATTTGGGGTGCCGATTGCATGGCTTTTGGTTGCCCAATGCCATGGTTTATAGTTTTTTCTTCCAAAGGTGTAGTATCCATTGCTTGTCTATGGCTATTGTACAAATGTAAGACTTGGCCATCTTTTTTTGCCATTTGGCTTACATGCTCAGGGAAGGAGAGATTATGAGATCCTAATGAAAGATCTTTGTCCAGATTTTTTGTTAAGCTAGTGTAATTACCAAATTATTTTGTTTTCATTC
>NW_017678411.1:0-22117 GCF_001879085.1 Nicotiana attenuata
AACATAACGGAGAGTATCAACAGTTGGTGCTCTTAGCCTATTCCATTCTATGTTTTCTTCTACTATTCGCCTCGCCTGTGACGGATACCTGCAAAATTAGTTCATTCATAGTCAGGCTAAAGGACTAAAAGAAAAACCAAATCTTGAATTCATCTATCTTCCTCATTCAAGGGTAAAATTTTTACCTTGCTCTGAAGGTATTTTTGTTACAATCATAGCTAACTTCAGCATCATAACAAGATAGCATAAAACCAACATGGCCATTCTGCACCTACAAGAGAAAAAGCATCATCTATCAGCACTTAGTTCAAGAGATACTAAAAGAATCAAGTTTTATATAAATAAAAGAATTTTTTTTGTAAAAACTACAGGTAACAACCCATGATTTGTGTAATTAGTAACCTGAAAAATAATGCAGGTAACCTAGTACAACATACAACAACAACGATCCAGTACAATCCCACAAGTGAGGTCTGGGGAGGTTAGTGTGTACGCAAACCTTACCCCTGGAGTAGAGAGGCTGTTTCCGAAAGACCCTCGGCTCAAGAAGACAGAAAAGACGAGAAGAGAAGGGAAGGGACAATATAGCCTAGTACAACATGATATTGGTAAATGTTCTTATGTAATCAGTGTATAAAAGTTAAACTCTTCTGCAATTACCTCGCGGTTAAAAACCTGAGCTGAGAACCAAAACTTGCCAGACTCAAGGGAGAGATACCAATCCATAATTGCTGAAGAACTTCTAACCTTGCTGTTATCTTCATTTCCTTTTGATCTATTCCATAAAAGTTTCCTAATTTCTGAAAATTTCCCAAGTAAATCTCTCTTTTTTCTTGAATTTTCCAAGAGGGAATCATTATTTCTTGAAGCAATGTAGCATTGCCATTCTCTATAAGCAACAGATCCTATCAATGCACCCCATTTTTCCTTCATATGTTTCTCCCACAAATGATCACTTTTGCATTTTTCTCTCAAATAACTGCAAACTGCAGCCATACTACAAAGACCATTTGGTGGAAGTCTCTCAAAGATACATTCCAAAGTCAAATCAGGCAAATCCAATAAAGAAATCTCCTCTTCCTTCTCCACAACATTCTCTAGTTTTGACTCAACAGTCTTTTTCATTAGAGGCAAATTCAAGTAACTAATAGCATTCCTATCTTTTCTGAACCATGAAGCCAAAAACTTCAAAAAATCTTCACAGAACCAGATATTTGAGAAATCTCCCATTGTACTCTTCCAAGACTTAGAAAATAGTAGTATGAAAGAAAAACAAGAAACCAAGAAAAATAACATTGCATTAAATTTTTTTTTTTTTTTTTTTTTTTGCTGATCCAAGATAATTCAAGAACTGCTGCAATGCTAGATAAACACACACTAGTTTTATACCACTATATAGTAAAAAGGGTAAATATATTATGCAAATTTTGGCGGAGTTTTCAAATGGGGTTACGGCCAAAAGTAGAATTAAAGAAAGTGGGCATAGGTAGATACACAGCAGACAAGCTTTAATTATATTGACTCACAAAACCACACAATTCATTGAAGGAAAAACCAACATTAAAGAGATTGCTTCTTAACTGTTTTGGTATCCAGCTACAGTGAATTGCCCACCAGAGATATGAGGAAACAAAAATTTGTACTATGACATTTCTTGTAGGGTCAAAATGTAAGCCAAGATTTGTATATTTTGGTTATTAAACAAGAATAAAATTGTAGCAAGAAACTCCCCTCAAAGACTCAAATTTTATCAACTTTGGTAATACCAATCTTGATGGTTCCTCAAGTGACAATGAAAGACAAACAACAAAACCATTTTCTATCTATGTCATATATAACAAGATCATTTGTTCACAAAACCAAGAAAAGTAAAAGGATAAAAAAATCTTTAAAAATTTGGAAGATAGTTGAAGTTGAGGATGAATACAAAGTGGATCATCAGTTTCATCCAAGATTTTGTCAGGACTAAGAAAATGATTCTCTATTTAAATTAATGTCCTAATATAACTTGTTGACAGGGTCTATAGGTAAATGTGGGGAAGACTTTAGACTTAGGTAGCAGAGATTAAAAAGGTAGTTGTCACAGTTCACCTAGTCATTACTCATGTAGTTATAGACCTCATAGAAATGTAGCTGAAAGTTGCCTAACTTCTACTCAACTACACAAGAACAACTGTAAGGACCACAGACACACCATGTGGAATTAAAATAATGTGGCAGATAGAGTCGCAAACGGGCGGGGCGGGTCGAATATGGTTCGGGTTGGAAACAGGTAATGAAAAACGGATAAATTATCTGATTCGACCCATATTTAATGCGGATAAAAAACAGTTTAACCGGCGGATAATATGGGTAACCATATTATCCATGACTTCTTGCATATGATCACTTTTGGGAAAATACTTAGCCTCCCTAACTTGAGGAACCACCAATTTGAGGCTTTACAAATTTAAAAGTTAGACCCATTGGTTATCCATTGGTTACTCATTGGTTATCCATTTTCTAAATGGATAATATGGTTCTTATCCATATTTGACCCGTTTTCAAAAAGTTCATTATCCAATCCATTTTTTCATGGATAATATGGGTGGTTAACTGTTTTCTTTTAACCATTTTGCCACCCCTAGTGGCAGATAATCTCACCCTCAAAAATATGAAGAAAAAAAATAATATTAATCGTTTTAGCAAATTAAAATATTTGACATTTAAAAAACAAGAAGACATTTATTACTTTTTTCTAAGTCTTTCCTTACTGTCTCAGTTGATAGAGTGTTAATTAAGATATGATGTTTTTACAATGAGAAAAAGGATTACAGAGATACTTTTATAATTACTAAGAGTTAAGACTATTAAATCTTTTTTGCAAAAATTTTAAAATGGCATAGAATATATGAGTTAGTTAATGTTTAAAGACTTCATAACATTGGTAGACAAGTTTTTATATGGTTCACTAGTTAAGCAACTTTGTAGCTTTCTCATATTTTCCTTCTCTTTATACTTTTCTCGACTTTAATGCCCTCATAAGAAGGTTGTGATTATTGTCATAAAATCTGAACGAAAACGACTAGTTAATTCGACTAGATCTGGAATAACTAATATTTTATATGGATTATGTTATATATATTGCATGTTATTAATCTCTTTATTTTCGAGCTACCACATCAGTTTAATAGAGAATTACCTATTATTGCAGGTCAACTTAATAAAATAGTGTAGAAATTCTTTACTATGTTTGTGTACAAAACATATACTCTACTAAACATTGTTTGAAATTTATCTTCCTATTCATTGTTTTAATATTCTGCAGAAAAATTGAAACAAAAGATAGACTTGACTGAATTTACAATATAAAGATATTGAGCCGTATTTTTGGTGAGTATCACTTCTTTATGTAATTGATTATTTGTCCTCGAGGTATCACTGCGTCAATAACACGGTAGACCAAATAAACATTTATAGTACTAAATCTTTAATATACAACATGACAAACATGAGGTTTATAATACTTTTGTGGAGATGTTTGTTAACTATAATATAATCCCAACGTGATTATATGCTAATAATGTCCAATATACATTATGAGCAATTTTGTTTGAGCTAAATGAAAATTTTGAGTTTTTTTTTAACTACTCTTCTGTCGAAACATATATAGAAATCATATTTGAGCAATCAAAATTTAAAAGCGATTTTCGCTACATTATTATATTTAAGGTCCAATTTGAACTTTGTACATGATTCAAAAATTTGTTACACATAATTTGTGACGTACACAAAGGATGATGGGCTAATGAGGAGAGGCCAAAGAAAAAGGACTTTGATAGATTTTTAGGTCGGTAAGCTTCCGGAAATGACATATCACATTTTAACAAAGGGAATCTTACGTAAATGTCTCAAATGAGTCCTAACTTACCATCTTTTAGCCATTAATTATAGATTTATCAAAAATATTCAAGTACATACAAAAATTGAAAACCCAAATAAATAAGGATTATTTCCCTCCAAGAATCACACGCAAAGATCTCCTTCCATATTTTTAATCGTGATCAGCAACAATAGATGCAAAACGAAAAGAAAGTTTCATGGATGAGGTAGCAAACAAGATGATATATATATATATATATATATATATATATATATATATATATATATATATATATATATATATATATTCTAAAATCTAAGCAAAAAGGAATATTTTTCAATGGGTATGGTTGAAATTCATCGAAAACATATAGATGAGTCAATATACAAAATTTGAGGAAGATTGGAGGTGATTTGGACTGATTTGGTATAAAAATTCGTAGTTAAAATCGAGTTCAAAAAATTCTTCTACGACACATGTATCTGTAACGACCCGACCGGTCGTTTTGAGCTCTAGCGCATCGTTCAGGTATTATGACTTGTACGTATGGTCGGAATTGAAATTCGAAAAGTTTGGAGTTGAATTGGAAAGAAAATTCCCATTTCGTAAGCTTTAAGTTGGAAGAATTGACTAAGGTTGGATTTTTGAGTAAACGACCTTGGAATCGGGATTTGAAGGTTCCAGCAGGTTTGTATGATGATTCCGGACTTGCCCGTAAGTTGGGATCGAGTTTTGGATGACCCGGGAGCGTTTCGGCGCATATTGTGGAAGTTAGCATTTTTTGGAGAACTTCATAAATTTGGGTTGAAGTGCATTTCAATGTTATCGACGTCCGTTTGGGATTTCGAGTCAGGGAATAGCTCCCTATGGTGATTCTGGTTTTGGGAGCACGTCCGGAAGTGGATTCGGAAGTCCGAAAGTTATTATGGGTTATTTGGCGAAAGTTAGAAATTTGAAGGTTTTTGAGAAGTTTGATCGGGGGTGGACTTTTTGATATCGCGGTCAAATTCCGATTCCGAAAGTTGAAGAAGGTCCGTAATGTTGAATATAACTTGTGTGCAAAATTTGAGGTAAATCGGACGTGATTTGATAGGTTTCGGCATCGAATGTAGATGTTTGAAGTTCTAAAGTTCATTAAGTTTGAATTGGGGTGTGATTCGTGATTTTAGCGTTGTTTGATGTGATTCGAGTCTCGAGCAGGTCCGTATTATGTTATGGGATTGGTTTGTGTGATTGGACGGGGTCCCGGGGAGCCCCAGATGCGTTTCGGAGTGGTTTCGGATCAATTGGAGCTATTTTGGAATAGTTGTTGCTGGTGTCTGGTTTCCTTCTTCACGAACGCGAAAGATGTCCCGCATTCGCGAAGAGGAAATTTTGGGCCTGCTGAGTTTGGCCTTCGCGAACGCGAGGCAATGGACGCGAACGCGAGGCAAGGGCTAGTCAAGTTTACGAGAACGCGACACAGTGCTCGCGAATGCAAAGAAGGAAGAGAGCTGGGCCAGGAAGTGCTTAGCCTTCGCGAACGCGACTGTGGGGCCGCGAACGCGAAGAGGAATTTATAGAGGCGTGCAAGTTTGTCCTTCGCGAACGCGAGGGGATTTCCGCGTTCGCGGAGGAGGGTCTCCTGGGCGGTGAAGTTTTATAAAAGGGGATTTTGCTCATTTCTCCCATTTTTTCATTGGTTGGACGATTTATGGAGCTCTTGGAAGGGCGATATTCGCCATCCATGTCAAGGTAAGTGATTTCCACCTATTGCAAGTTAAATACTTGGATTATATATGGATTTAGACATGAAAATTTGTAGAAATTTTGAGATTTGAAGAAAAACCTAGAAATTGGTATTTTTGGATTTTGACCGCGAAGTTAGACATGGAATTTAGAATAAATTATATATTTGAGTTCGTGATTCTATGGGTAAAGTTTATCTTTAAAAATTTTCATAACCCGCGCACGTGGGCTCGAGGGTGATTTTATCGACTTCTCGAACGGAGTTGGAAATTGTTGTAAATGAGATTTTAAGGAGTATTAGAGTATATATTATGGATTTGCTCATTTATTGACTAGTTTTGAAGCGTTGGGCATCGATTTGAGTTGCTTGAATGACTTGGGAGCCGGTTATGGAACTTCGGAGCGAGGTAAGTCTCCTTTCTAACCTTGTAAGAGTGAATTAACCCCATAGGTGAACTAAATTAATACATGCTTCTATTTGTGAGGGCTACGTACGGACTCTCGTAGTAATTATGCCTATGTCCGGTAGTTCTAGGCTTACACCATGATTTGTTGATACCGTTATTTGATCCTGTTATTTCCTTGCCTTGGAGGAATTTAGGTCAGTGTGCTTATTAAATGCCTTGAAAAAAGTTGAAATTGAGGATTTCGGGACTTGAAAGTTTCATTTGGATTTCATATGTTGAAAATAATTAAAGAATATTATTAAAATAATTATTTGAGAAATTCTATGTGTAACCGCATCGCAATTATATTCCGCGAGCGGGGTAAATTTCTACTACTCTTGTGGGATTGGGTCGTTCGCCTCGGCAGGATTATGTATTTCACTTTTATGGGATCGGTCTGTTCGCCTCGGCAGGATCTATGTACCACACTCTCATGGGAGCGGGTCGTTCGCCTCGGCAGGTTAATAGATGCATCTATGGTTCGTGTCGTTCGACTCTCGGCACTGCGCAATTTAATTTTTATTTTGGATCGGGTCGTACGCCACGACATTTCCTATATCATATCCTCATGGAATCGTGCGTAATATTTGGCAAGTAGCCGGTGTATCCGTGAGTTTTTCGGATTTGAATTTATGATAATCTACTTGATGAGGTCCACTAAACCCTTATGAGTGCTCCGGTTAAGGAGGGAATTTCAAATGAGAAGCTTGAGTTCATTATAAAGAGGGTAATCTGTATCACGTATCTTTATGCTTATTTCATTCATTTATTTACTCTGTCCCATATTTATTTACCTCTTTACCGTACCTAATATTATTAGACCACTAGTAAGTGTCGGAGTCGAACTCTCGTCACTACTTCTTCGAGGTTAGACTGGATACTTACTGGGTATGCGTTGTTTTCGTACTCATACTACACTTGCTTTATATTTTGTTGTACGGGCACATCTATGTTCAGTGGCCTTGTGGACGCAGCAGCGTGGTTGGTGGGGGGACTTAGGTGAGCTGTATTCCATGTTACGATCCGCAACCAGCAGAGTCTCCTTCAGAGTGTTTGTATTTTTCTTTCCTGTCCACATTTGTATTCCGGACAAATACTGTATTTTGTTTTGTTTTATTTCTTAATAAATGCTCATGCACTTGTGACACCGGGTTCTGGGATGATTATGGGATATTCAGTATTGAAATTGGAAAACATTATTATTTATTCTGTAAAGTTCATCTTTTACTAGTTCAATTGAAGGAAATTTATGATTTCAAAAATATTAGAATGAAAATTTAATTAACTATTTAGTGTTGGCTTGCCTGACAGTGGTGTCCGGCGCTATCACGACCTTTAAATGGATTTTGGGTCGTGACAACATGGTATCAGAGCACTAGGTTCACTTAGGTCTCACGAGTCATGAGCGAGTCTAGTAGAGTCTTGCGGATCGGTACGGAGACGTCTGTACTTATCTTCGAGAGGCTACAGGGCTGTTAGGAGCACCTTCTTTCTTGATTCCTCATCGTGCGCTTTGATTCTCTTGAGGCTTATGCCTTTGTTTCTTTCCTATTCAATCTTATGGGACGCGAAGTGCTTGTTATAAAATCGGGAATTGAGGAATCGTAATGGTACCACAGATGAGGTGCAGGATGTTTCTCCCTGCGTACTTGATTGGGCTATTGTCGTTGCCTTGCAGAAAGCGGATCTGTCGTTTCAGCTTAGTATCAGTATTACCTAAGGCTTTGAGATTTGGCATTGATTGTTATGACGATTCGTGCGTTGCTATCGCAGAGTATTTGTGTAATGGCAGGGTGCTTGCCTACGCGTCGAAGCGGTGAATAACTTGGAAGGAGGTTTACTCAGTGCATGATTCAGAGATTCAGTATTTTATTTCCGGCGGAGGAAGGGCAATAGGACTACGAATGCTCGGATTTGGGTTGATGGGGCAACGAGACTTGGTATTTTCGAGCGTGGTAGAATTTTCATCAGTAATGTGGTGTCGTCACCTTTCTTTGACTGTGTTAAGTTTGGCGATGTTATGGTCTTCGTCAAATCTCCCTCGGGGCATGGTAGTGTGAAATAGTGCCGGAGAAGCGGC
This sequence comes from Nicotiana attenuata, assembly GCF_001879085.1. Taxonomy (NCBI): domain Eukaryota; kingdom Viridiplantae; phylum Streptophyta; class Magnoliopsida; order Solanales; family Solanaceae; genus Nicotiana; species Nicotiana attenuata. The sequence continues at coordinate 8,117 of NW_017678411.1, forward strand.
TATAGAGATCGCGGTGTGCGATGGTTCGAGATTGAATCGGTGTTCCTGGTGTTGACGACTCGAGATGGATGATCGTCTAGGAGGTTTATAGTTGGTGGTAATTTATTAGTTCAAGTGCTACAGAGATAGATTTTGATTTAAGGCAACAACTGGGCAGTGAAGGATGAGGAAGGACATGTGGGAAGTGTCATGCAGTGGTTAAATTTCTGGAAGGCCAGGTATAAGAAGCAGAAGTCGAGTAGTTGCTAAAGGAGAGGGTTTGACCAAAATGGGAGAGTGGCAGAGTAGCATATGGGTTCAGTGGTAGGATAACTACACGCTTTGAGAAAAGTTTAGAGTGATTTCAGATTCATGGTGGATAGTGACTAGGTCTACGGACTTAAATTTAGGATATTAGCTATTATACGGCGGGAGATTGGATACGATAGAAGGGAGTTACTTGATATGAAGAAGGATACAACATGACTTTGGATGGGAATGTATTGTCGCACCTTTAGTTGATGTGCATGAGGAGTGAACGGACTTGTACAGCTGGTGAATGAGCACGGGCTCAGGATGGGTTACAGATTTTGTAGTAATTGTACCCAGTGCAGCGACGTTGGAAGATATCGGCATGTAATTTCCACAAATGGGTTATCTCCTGTGAGCAGGTTAGCGGTCATCTGGTATTGACAAAGCTTCTACAAAGGATTTTACTTGCTATCGGGTAAGAGGTCAAATATGTAAATATGGCTAGTGATTCAGAGTGTTTGTGAAATGTTAACAGAAGGAATTTCGAGGAATTTGGCGGGTTGATTATGCAAGATCATGTCAACGACGAAGGAAGAATCTTGGTGGGATTCCAGGTTTATGCAATGGTAGCTTCAAGCTAAGTGGGAGAGCACCACCGCCTATGATTGGATTGTATGGTTATCTACTTGTGAGGTTTCTGGTGATCGGCATATTGATGGGTTACGAGTAAGGAAAGAGAACATCAGTGGTGATTTGAGCAAAGGATTTGAGGAATGTGTGCTATAATTGGCCTTATCAATTCTTGTTCAGGCTTGGGGAAGACTAAGGACTTATGCTTCATGCAGAGGTGATTTACAAGGAAGGGGATTCAGTCGAGTCTTTCTCTGAAAGGGTGTTCATGTGCTAGTAGAGCCTTGGAGTTGATTATATTCGGGACCAAGTCAGAGTGGATGACTCTCAACAATGGTCCTAGTGGATTCAAAAGTTAAAATGCGGTGCCTAAGGATTTCAAGCCCGCAATATGGTTAAGAATCGAGTTTTTGCAGCGGATTATGAAAAGGGGGCTTGGAGTGCTCTATGATATCTTCGGCTTGCAGTGTAGCATTTGGAGGAATGAGAGAAATGAATTCGGATTCGTAGAGGAATTATTAGAATGGGTGTACCAGTTGAGGGTGCGAATATGCGCACAAAGAGGGTATGAGATGGTTCGTGGGATTTGAGACAACATGGTCTCGTGATATAAGGTCACTTAGGATGAGTGCAGATTTGGGTTCGTGATGTTTTGAACGAAGCTATTATTATTCCTAAGGCAAGTCCAGAGTAAATTAAAAGAAGTCGGATCGGCTAGTAATGATGGAATTGGCATGATTGCGGCAATGTTTAGTTCCTTCAGCGTGTTAAATCATGCATGCGATTTGGGCGGTACGTGCAAGGCTTGATGGCCGCCGTAATTGATTTTATTTGGTAGTGCTTGAGTATTATGGCTTGTTAAGTGTAGATGGATCCTGGAAGGGTTATGGTGGTTTAGAACACTACTTGAGGTTATGGTTCTCCTGAAATGAGTTAAGTGAAATGTTTCTATATGATGAAGTGCTTAATCTATTAGTGGTTCAGTGGTTATGATGAAATTCTTGTACAATTGTGTATTGGCATGTAGGCACAGTGAACGACATGGGAAGATTATATAAGTGTGACATGTAGTCACTTAATTGATTGAAGATTGAAACCAAGTATGGAGATTGTGGTACTATCGTTAATGTGAGAATTTATACCTGAAGAGCGCTCGGTTCATCTGGTTGTGGACTGTGGAAAACTTGTTTCGGATTTGACGGCGGTTCCGGTATGTCAGGGGTTATTAAGGATGCTTGAAAGGTTGCTACCAGTGCGGTACGATCAGAATCGACTTGAGGTCCATGGATGGATCTAAAAATATGAATGTGGGCTCTATATCAGGCTAGATGTGTTCATTTCAGCATAGCGCTCCTTATGGAGGAGTATTCAGACGTTGGATGTTATTTCGTCGTCGGCTATTTCGTGTAATACTATATTGTGCCGTGTGGGTTTTGAAACGGCTTGATTAATTGCATATGTGTTGAGGTTCCGCGTAGCGATGGTGTTATTTGAGCGGGATGGCTCTCGAGATGCAGATCATATATCGCACCTTAGTCGTGCTTGAGTTTTGTAGCGTATGGAGCTATCTGTCTCCCCGGGAATTTCATTATGCACTTTGCGTGCTTGTGGTTGATATTTGAGTATTTCACAGGTATGAGCATTTTAGCTCAGTAAGTAATTCCTTTATAGATCATTATGTGTGGATCGGGTGGCACGCCGCCACGGGTATCATGGTTGGATCGGGTTGCACGCTGCAATAGTGTGATGTTAGTTAATAGTTTCCCATATCTATTCTTGTGTGTTTTGTTTCTCTTTTTTTTTAGGAAGGATAATAACATCATTTCGGATGCTAATTAGTTACGTGGGTTGAGTAGTTCTTTCCAGAGTTCATTTTTCACTTTGGTATCACATTCGAGTTTGTAGCTTGTTGGCACATTGTGGCATTCTATGAGACTTTTGGCAGTGTCTGAGGTGGCTTCTTACCTGAGCAACTTATACTGGGTGAGACGAGATTATTGGACCTGGGATCAGTGCGACTGGATTTATATGGAGTATATTAAAGAGCAATTATCGTTACATGGTTTAGAATGAGGTAATAGTTCTTGTCAGGAGAGTAGACTCAATGATTTATTGACTCGGCAGCTGGTTATGAATTTCTACACATCCCTTTCGTCATGGCAGCATTTCAAGAATTGGAACATGACTTATATGTGTCACGGGGTGTGTTGTGAGCATCGGATTCGTGGGATTTTGGCCATTGTTATCAGAGTAGGATATTATGGTCATGTGAATTTTGTGACGCATGGTGTGGATTCAGCAAGAGTGTGCAATCATGTTTTGGTACAGTGTGTAGTGATTGATACGGTATTCGTATGTTGGAAACAGGTACGGCAGAGAAATCCGGATGTTGAAATTTGGCTCTAAGGCTAATTTGACTAAACAAAAGAGGAATCTTCAGATTTGCTCGAAAACTGTGCTCAACTGAGTTGTGGTAGCACGGGTGCACGAGGTGTTAAATAGTGATTTCTGACAACTCCAGAACAGTTCTTAGCACGTTCGAGGACGAACGTACGTTTAAGTGGGAGAGAATGTAATGACTCGACCGGTTGTTTTGAGCTCTAGCACGTCGTTCGCCGGTTTGAGGCCATGAGGAGCTTCACTTTAGGTATTATGACTTGTATGCGTGGTCGGAATTGATATTCGGGAAGTTCGAAGTTGAATTGGAAAGAAAATTCCCATTTTGGAAACTTTAAGTTGGAAGAATTGACTAAGGTCGGATTTTGAGTAAGCGACCTCGCAATCAGGATTTGAAGGTTCCAGCAGGTTCGTATGATGATTCCGGACTTGGGCGTATGTTCGGATCAAGTTTTGGATGACCCAGGAGCGTTTCGGCGCCTATTGTGGAAGTTAGCATTTTTGGGAGAAATTCATAAATTTGGGTTGAAGTGCATTTCAATGTTATCGATGTCCGTTAGGGATTTCGAGTCAGGGAATAGCTCCGTATGGTGATTTTGGTATTAGGAGCACGTCCGGAAGTGGATTCGGGGGTCCGAAGGTCATTTTGGGTTATTTGGCGAGAGTTAGAAATTTGAAGGTTTTTCAGAAATTTGACCGGCAGTGGACTTTTTGATATCGGGGTCAGATTCTGATTCCGAAAGTTGGAGTAGGTCCGTAATGTTGAATATGACTTGTGTGCAAAATTTGAGGTCAATCAGACGTGATTTGATATGTTTCGGCATCGAATGTAGAAGTTTGAAGTTCTAAAGTTTATTAAGTTTGAATTGGGGTGTGATTTGTAATTTTAGCATTGTTTGATGTGATTCGAGGCCTCGAGCAGGTCCGTGTTATGTTATGGGATTGGTTTGTGTCATTGAACGGGGTCCCGATGGGCTCCAGGTGCGAGTCGGAGTGGTTTCAGATCAATTGGAGTTGTTTTGGAACAGTTGTTGCTGGTGTATGGTTTCCTTCTTCGCGAATGCGAAGGAAGTCCCGCGTTCGCGAAGAGGAAATTTTGGGGCTGCTGAATTTGGCCTTCGCAAACGCAAGGCAACGGACGCGAATGCGAGGCAAGGGCTGGTCAAGCTTACGCGAACGCGATGCAATGCTCGCGAACGCGGAGAAGGAAGGGAGCTGGGCCTATAAGTGCTTAGCCTTCGCGAACGTGGCTGGGGACCGCGAACACGAAGAGGAATTTCTAGAGGCGTGCAAGTTTGGCTTTTGCGAATGCGAGGGGATTCCCGCATTTGTGAAGGAGGGTCTCCTGGGCAGTGAAGTTTTATAACGGGGTTTTGCTCATTTCTCCCATTTTTTTCATTGGTTGGACGACTTATGGAGCTCTTGGAAGGACATTTTCGTCATCCATGTCAAGGTAAGTGATTCCCACCTATTTCAAGTTAAATACTTGGATTATGTATGGATTTAGACATGAAAATTTGTTGAAATTTTGAGATTTGAAGAAAAACCTAGAAATTGGTAATTTTGGATTTTGACCACGAAATTGAACATGGAATTCAGAATAAATTATATATTTGAATTCGTGACGCTATGGGTAAAGTTTATCTTTGAAAATTTTCGGAATCCGGGCACGTGGGCCCGAGGGTGATTTATCGACTTCTCGAACAGAGTTGGAAATTGTTGTAAATGCGATTTTAATGAGTATTAGAGTATATATTTATGGTTTGCTCATTTATTGACTAGTTTTGGAGCGTTGGGCATCGATTTGAGTTGCTTGAATGACTTGGGAGCCAGTTATGGAATTTCGGAGCGAGGTAAGTCTCCTTTCTAACATTGTAAGAGTGAATTAACCCCATAGGTGAACTAAATTAATGCAGGCTTCTATTTGTGGGGGCTACGTATGCACGAGGTGACGAGAGTCCTTACGTAGCTACTAATTATGCCTATGTCCGGATAGTTCTAGGCTTACACCATGATTTGGTGATACCATTATTTGATCTTGTTATTTACTTACCTTGGAGGAATTTATGTCCAGTATGCTTATTAAATGCCTTGAAAAAAGTTGAAATTGAGGATTTCGGGACTTGAAAGTTTCATTTGGATTTCATATGTTGAAAAGAATTAACTAATATTATAAAAATAATTATTTGAGAAATTCTACACGTAACAGCATCGCAATTATATTCCGCGAGCGGGGTAAATTTTCACTTCTCCTATGGGATCGGGTCGTTCGCCTCACAGGATTATGTATTTCACTTTTATGGGATCGGGTCGTTCGCCTCGGCAGGATCTATGTACCACACTCTTATGGGAGCGGGTCGTTCGCCTCGGCAGGTTAATAGATGCATCTATGGTTCGTGCTGTACGACCCTCGGCAGTGCATAGTTTAATTTTTATGTTGGATCGGGCCGTACGCCACGACATTTCCTGTATCGTAGCCTCATGGAATCGTGCGTAATATTTGGCAAGTAGCCGGTGTAACCGTGAGTTTTCCGGATTTGAATTTATAATAATCTACTTGATGAGGTCTACTACACCCTTATGAGTGCTCCGGTTAAGGAGGGAATTTCAAATGGGAAGCTTGAGTTCATTGTAAAGAGGGGAATTTGTATCACGTATCTTTACGCTTATTTCATTCATTTATTTACTCTGTCCCATATTTATTTACCTCTTTACTGTACCTACTATTATTGGACCACTAGTAAGTGTCGTAGCCGATCACTCGTCACTACTTCTTCAAGGTTAGACTGGATACTTACTGGGTACGCGTTGTTTCCGTACTCATACTACACTTGCTGTACAATTGTTGTACAGGCACATGTATGTTCAGTAGCCTTGTGAGCGCAGCAGCGTGGGTTGTGCGAGGACTCAGGTGAGTTGTATTCTATGTTACGATCCGCAACCAGCAGAGTCTCCTTTAGAGTGTTTATTCTTCTTTCCTGTCCAAATTTGTATTCCAGACAGATATTGTATTTTATTTTATTTTATTTCCTAGTAAATGCTCATGCACTTGTGACACCGGGTTCTGGGATGATTATGGGATATTCAGTATTGAAATTGGAAAAAATTATTATTTATTTTGTAAAGTTCATCTTTTACTAGTTAAATTGAAGTATATTTATAATTTCAAAAATATTAAAATGAGAATTGAATTAACTATTTAGTGTTGGCTTGCCTTACAGTGGTGTCCGGCGCCATCACGACCTTTAAACGGATTTTGGGTCGTGATAGTCTCTCTCTCACACACACACACGCTCTCTCTCTCTCTCTATCTCTCTCTCTCTCTCTCTCTCTCTCTCTCTCTCCATATATATATATATATATATATATATATATATATATATATATCAATTTCATGTTCAGCTTCTAATTTGAATTTTCAATTCAAACCGCCTCAAAACTCTGCCAAATCATCTGAAACTGAGATTTAAACTACTTAATATATATCCAATCTTTTCCAACAACACCGCTTAAAAGAAAACAAAGTTTTTACATTTCATTGGCTACAAATAGCTAATTGGCTAACATTAGTAATATTTTATGAATTAGCTAATTTTTGTATTAACTTACTTATGTGACATAACTTGTAATTTTCCTTTAAGAAATCTTATATGAGAAAAAAGACAAGAAAAAGTGAAAGATTATATAATAATCCAAATGTCACGACCCAAAATTTCACCAAAGGTCGTGATGGTACCTAACCTCCAAGACTAGGTAAGCCAATCATACAATAATATAAAAATTGTGAAAAAGATATAATAATTCTGAATTTAACGTAAACAATGGAATAAAGCTCCAGCAAAGCCAATACAGTAGTACATACGTGAAACTCCCAAAACTAGACAGCACAGAGTCATGAGTAGTTACCACCGGTTGGTCAATTATGTATCATTATTTACCACCGATTGGGCAGTCATACATTTACCACCGTGCGACGGCCGGTCGAGCAGTTACCACTGATCAGTTGGGCAGTCATGCATTATACATATGGATGATAGTCTCATATTGAAGCATTATATATATGTAAGTATGATAAGTATGCATATACGATGGCACTTCAGAGATTCAGGGTAATATTTATATGTCTTCAATTAATGTTGACTTATTGTTATATTTCTGTTCTGCCTTACATGCTCAGTACATTATTCATACTGACATACTTTTGTTGTTATACATAACGAGTCTCAAAAGTACAATATTGTATGAAAATAATACAACGGTATGAAGTAAGGGAACTCCAAGGTTCTGCGATGTTCATGCAACTCTACCTTGACTCCTCTCAAACGGTCAAAAACTCACTCATGAGGTTCGATGCCTCCAACCTCGAATTTGCACAAAAATATGCAAAAGTGTAGTATGAGTACGGGATAATATGTACTCAGTAAGTATCACGACTAACCTTGGTGAGATAGGTTCAAGTCATGTGATGCTCACTAATCAGAGAACATGTGCAATATATCAAATAATTGGCGACAAGAATATAACTAGATGTAGTACCACCAACTCAAAAAAACAAGAGTTATCGACTCATCACAAGTATATCAAGGTTTGACTTTTATGTAAACGACCCCGAATTCATATTTTGATGGTTCCAATAGGTTCGTATGGTGATTTTGGACTCATGCGTATATTTATATTTGGATTTGGAGGTTGCTAGGATATTTTGGATCTATTTGCCGAAAGTTGACAATTTGAAGGTTCGGAGAGTTCACAAGTTTGACCGGAAAATGACTTTGAGGCTATCGGGTTCGGATTTGTTATTTCAGGACTTGGAATAGGCCCATTTTGTTATTTCGAACTTTTGTGCAAAGTTTGGTTACATTTCGAGTTCGTTAGGTATGTCTCGGATGTTTGGTTGTGAATCTTTGAAGTTCTTAAACTTGAAGGCATGCTACATGTGTTTTGATGTTTGATTCTCGTTATAGATGTTATTTTAGTGCTTTGAGATCACAAGAGAGTTCATATGTGGTTTATATACTTGTGTGGAAACTTGGTGTGGGGCCCGAGGGGCTCAGGTGAGTTTCTGATTGAGTTTTAGAAGTTGCAAGAATTTTGGTGTTGCAGACATCGCATTTGCGATGGTCTGATCGTTACGCACTGTTGATCGAGTATGTTGTGGAGCTGTGAAACCCAACTTCGTATTTGTGAAGCTGCTGTCCTAATTGCGACATCCGCATTTGTGAAGGGTGCTTCGCATTTGCGACGCTTGGTTGCATTTACGAGGTTCCTGGTTGCAATTGCGAAGTTTGTTGCTCAGGGAATAGGTTCGCATTTACGAGCCCTTCCTCGCATTTGCGAGGATCACATGTGCGACTTCTGCAGCTTCTTATTAAGAGCCATTTTGGGACTTAGACCTATTATCTCATATTTTGAACCCTAGACTTGGAGAGGGGCACTTATTTACTAAAAATTTTCACACAAGGCAAGAGGGTAAGTGATTTTTACTTGATTTTGTTAATATTTTTTTATATTTTTCCATGGATTATTAACACCCAAAATATAGAATTTTGAGGGAAAATTGAGGATTTTTCCTAAAACTTAAGAAAGTGAAAATATGGGTTTTGAGCTATGATTTGGACTTGGTTTTAAAATCTAATCACATATTTGGACCCGTGGGGTTATAGGTAGTCGGGATCTACCCCTTGACTCGGTTTTGACCATATGTACCCGGAGTTGACTTTTGTTTGGCAATTGAATATAGATTGAAAATTTATTGTTTGGAATTCATTCCTATAGTACTGTTTGACGTTGTTGAGTTACTTTTTGCTAGATTCGAGCTAGTTTGAGGTAATTTCTAAGGGATAGTTGATTTTAGAGAGTTGCGTTGGGCTTGTTGAGGTAAGTATATTGCATAATCTTGTGTGAGAGAATAACTCATAGGATTGGACCTTAATTGTCTAATTGCTAGGTTTGTAAAGCGACATATATACAAGGTGACAAGCGTATATATGGGCGTTATGTATGAAAAATAACCGGATTAGACTCTAGGCTTCTACCATGCCTTAATTTATTTGTGTGCTCTCTGATCTATGATACATGTGTGATCATTTGCATGTCTACGTGAGCTTATCCTTTTATGCTAGAGATCATGTTTTAGGATTATTATGTCCTAATTAGCCAAGATGGGATTTGTAAAATTATTGCTAAATTGATTTAGCTGTAGTCACGTCTTATATTTTGAGCACACATCCACACTTTATTATTTCCATGTCTTTGTGCACTTTATTCATGAATTGTGGGAATATGTCTCTTGATGATAAATTGTTATTTTTTGAATTTATTATGATCATAGCACATATGGACATGTTGAGAAGATTGATTGGGTGTTGGCTCGAGGCCTCTTTCATGCGAATATTTTTATTGTGATGATGTTGTGTCACGAGGTATTTATTGTGCGATTATGATGATATGGTTACTGATATGGCATAAGATCATTGTCGTGCGCTTATTATGATGGCACGGGATTTTTTCCTAGTAGCGTGTGAATATGGATCCATCACCCTAGGGTCACCCTCTCATGTTTCTCTCTTGATGGTGTACACTCTAATTGTAGTACTTTGATTGATGTTATTGATTTCAATGGGGAGTATAAGGGTGCCATTCTCGATTGATGATGAGTGGAGTATAAGTGTGGCATTCTCAGTTGATGATCAATGGAGTATAAGGGTGGAATTCTTAATCACGCAAGTGAATTCTTTATGCTTTGTCATGCATTTCACATGTTTTTACGTTGCACTTAACATGTTATTCTATGGCCTCTGTTATTATTTGATAATTTTATTGTCAAGATAAATTTACATATGTTGAGTTGATATCTTATGTTTGTTGAGTTGATGGTATTGCATCTTATTATATCCTTGTTGCAAATTATTATATATATATATTGCACAGGTTCTTTGATTGGTGAGTATCATATGACTTGAACCTCGTCACTACTTTACTGAGGTTAGTCTTGATACTTATTAAGTATACGTTGTTCCATACTCATACTATACTTCTGCAAATTTTTGTGCAGATCCGGGTATTGGTTGGAGTGGACCTCAAGAGTGAGCACGCTCGTTGATTAGGAGGATTCAAGGTAAGTGTTGCATGAATCGTTCGATGGACTTGGGATTCCCCTTCCCCTATTTCCCCATACCGTTGTATTATTTCAAACAATATATGTTGTACTTTGAGACTCGTTATGTATTCAATTTAGAGCTATGACCTCTGTACTACCGGTTTTGGGGAGTTGGCATGTTGTATATCACCCTTTTTGGTTATGTCTGATTACTTATTCTGCTATTATTATGATTCGGGACTTATGTTATTATCATGTTTTGATGATTGTTATATTAGTAGTGTGATGACGTTACTTAGCTTGGAGGTTTGGTTCACATCACGACTTTTTTGGCTGGATATTTTGGAATCGTGAAAAAGTTGGTATCAGAGCCCTATGGTTTCATAGTTCTAGAGTCGATGAATAGTCTTGGGGGCTCAGTATGGAGACATCCGCGTACTTATCTTCGAGAGGCTACGCAGAGTCCAGACTTTTGGAAAACTTCTCTTTTTTTCATTCTTTATTACATACAGAATTTAATATTCCAAAAGTTTGGAAATTTATATCTTTCTATTCTCTCACAGATGGTGAAGACGTTAGGCGGGATTAGTGAGCTGGCACTAGTGCCCTATCAGTGCTGCCGAGAGGTGGGGCCGAGGTAGAGCTAATGAGGGCACGCGCCGCCAGCTAGAGTTCCCTGATAGAGCGGCATTATGGAGCAAACCAGTAGCTCCAGCTGAAGGAGAGGGCCCCGATCATATCGAGCAATAGACCCACTTAGGACTTGAGGAGACATGTTGCTCACTGGAGACTTCAGGAGACTTAGGGCCACTTTATGAGTATGTTTGAAGCTTGATGCAGGCAAGGTTGACTCGGTTGCGACCAAGCAACTTCACAGGCTGGGAAGAGCCTAGACTCCCGTCGCATGTATACTTAGAGTAGCTGGCTCTGTTTATCAAACAACATGTGTTCAACGAATGCAGCTAATGAGTTTAATTACTGCTCGAGATAGGAACCAGATTTTGTTTAATAGAAGAGTAGAAAGATGATGAGAGAGGTTTAGATATGTCGTCTTCCCATTTCATATGTACGAGGGGTACGAGGAATTGGATATGGGTTCTGGATCAGTGTCAGCGTTATTCCACGTACCCTTAGTTTGGGTTCGAACGAATGTCCACTTTACCATTTTCAGGTTGTTCGGGGTCGACATAAAAATGTGCAGATTTTATGAGTCGAGTAGGCCAGTTATCACAACACTACTTATATGTCCCAGTTCTCAGATCTTTTCTTTATGGGGGATTTTATCCAATAGATCCAAACGGAATGAGTTGCGCGATGAGTTTTAGCATTTTGCGCCAAGAGGTGTACTGTGGCCGAATATGCTATATGATTTACAGACAGTTATCACGCTATTGAAACTGCCTTGGGTTTTTTGCTAAAGGGAAAGGGTCCATAGATTTAGTTAAAGGGACTCACCTACAACATTTGGCTTTGGGTGGCACGGGAGATAGGTTTGAGACTGCATTTCATTCAGGCTGTGGAGATTCTAGAAAGGTTTAGATCATATCTTCATTAACAGCGAGAGGAGGATAGGGAGCTAATAAGCCTCGTGGTTTTAGAGGACTTTAGTGGTTGCCCTACTCTTGGGGGCAAATTCATCATGGTAGGGCCCTGTCAAGGCAACTAGTTCAAGTCCACACTTCGTGTTCAGCGTAGTTGGTTTAGCTACTCGTATCAAACAAATCATCTTTTAGTGCGCCTCTATGCACGAGTTCTTATAGCAGTTATTCCAGTCGTCCAAGCAAACTCAATTCTAACAACCATGTCCGAGAAAAAGTTATTTACTTGGTGTGGTGATTCTGAGCGGCGATATAATAAAGATTGTCCGGAGCTTTGGATGATAAGCAAGGTATCAAGCTATAATTCCCATTCAGGATGTGACACCACATACAACAACTAGCATAGAGTGGTGAGGACAGTGGGTAGAGGTCGTCCTAGAGGGGAGGTCGGGGCTCCGTCTTGTTATGCTTTCTCTAGTAGGACTTATGCTATCACATTAGAGCAATCACTTACAGGTTATGTTCTGTTCTGTTATTCAAGATTGTTTATATTGTTTTGATTTGGATTTTACTTATTCGTATGTATCATCCTTACTTTGCATCGATATTGTATATGTTGTTCGATCCGTGTGTTCACTTATTCGTATTGTATCATTCCTCTTTTGCATTCCATTATTTCTATATGTCTTGTGATTCTTTGGATGCTCCTATTTTTGTGTCTACACCTGGTGTGGGGATTCTTATTATGGTGGAACGTTTTATTATTCCTTATTGTAGGTTACTATTTAGGGGCTTCTAAGACTGGGGGTTGACCTATGTTGCTTTAATATGGTGGACTTTGATGTGATTTTTGGCTATAGATTAAGTTAATCTCTTGTATCATCGCTATTCTTGATTTGTCACGCTAAGATCGCGTTTGCTATGCCGACGGTTGCATGGTTTGAATGGAAGGGTTCGCATTGGTCATATTTCCTACGTAGGGTGGTTTCTTTTTCAAGGCTCAACAGAGAGTTTGAGAGGATGCTTGGTATACTTTAGCTTTTGTTAGAGATATTAGTACTGATACTCTATTGTTGATCACGTTCCCGTCAGTGACAGAGTTTACCATATGTATCCCTGCAGACCTACCGGGCATGCCACCCATATAGGGATATTGATTTTGTATTTGATCTCGGCATCATGCACTAAGTCCAAATCTATTTCACATATCGAATGGCTCTAGCAGAGTTGAAGAAATTGACAGGAACAGTTTGCAGGAATTTTAATAAAGATTACATCAAGCCGAGTTGATCACCAATTAGGGGTGCGGTTATACTATTTGTGAAGAAGAAATATGGTTCCATAAGGAATGTACATTTGACTATAGAAATTGAACAGGTTTACATCAAACATAACTATCCACTACACCTACATTGATGACTTGTGTTGACCAGTTTCAGATTGACTTGATATCGGCGGGTACCATAAGTTAAGAATATCAGCGGCTTCGAACATTCCTAAGACGTCTTTCGGACCCGTTATGCGCATTATGCGATGCTTTGGTGATGTCTTTTTTATGTTGGACTAGAATAGTGTGTTCCGAGCCTTATTGGGATTCTTTCATCAATTATGTTCATTTATGATATCTTGTTTTATTCCGTAGTAGGGAGGAGCACAACAGAATCTTAGGATTGTGACTGTCAGATTCTGAGGGGACGATAGAAGTTATATGCCGAGTTCTCTAAGTCTGAGTTTTTGATTTGATTGGTGGCCTTGGGCCACGTAGGTGTCTACTGAGGGAATCAAGGTGGATCCGAAATGAAGAATTGGGTAGTTAGAGTTGGCCTAGACCTCTCTTACCGTTACTAAGATCATGCAATTTTCTGCGTTTTGGCTGGGTTATTATCGTCGTCTTCGTGGAGGGCGCGTTCTCATCTATTGCATCTCTATTGGACTAAGTTGACTCAGAAGGAGTGCTACCATTCAGATGGTCTATGCGTGTAAGGAGAGCTTTGAAGCTCAAAATACTATTTTATTGTACTCTAAGTTTTAGTTTTTGCCCTCGAGGATCCGGTGTCATATATGGTCTATTGTGTGCTTCGCATTGTTGGTCTTGGATCTCTCTCT